>NC_056429.1:85653881-85953881 GCF_018296145.1 Oncorhynchus tshawytscha | reverse complement strand
CAATCAATCCCTATCCCAGTCTGTTGTTCCCACATGCTTCAAGAGGGCCACCATTGTTCCTGTTCCCAAGAAAGCTAAGGTAACTGAGCTAAACGACTACCGCCCGTAGCACTCACTTCCGTCATCATGAAGTGCTTTGAGAGACTAGTCAAGGACCATATCACCTCCACCCTACCTGACACCCTAGACCCACTCCAATTTGCTTACCGCCCAAATAGGTCCACAGACGATGCAATCTCAACCACACTGCAAACTGCCCTAACCCATCTGGACAAGAGGAATACCTATGTGAGAATGCTGTTCATCGACTACAGCTCGGCATTTAACACCATAGTGCCCTCCAAGCTCGTCATCGAGCTCAAGACCCTGGGTCTCGACCCCGCCCTGTGCAACTGGGTACTGGACTTCCTGACGGGCCACCCCCAGGTGGTGAGGGTAGGCGACAACATTTCCACGCCGCTGATCCTCAACACTGGGGCCCCACAAGGGTGCATTCTGAGCCCTCTCCTGTACTCCCTGTTCACCCACGACTGCGTGGCCACGCACGCCTCCAATTCAATCATCAAATTTGCGGACGACACAACAGTGGTAGGCTTGATTACCAACAACGACGAGATGGCCTACAGGGAGGAGGTGAAGGCCCTCGGAGTGTGGTGTCAGGAAAATAACCAACCAAGTCAACGTCAACAAAACTAAGGAGATGATTGTGGACTTCAGGACACAGCAGAGGGAACACCCCCCTATCCACATTGATGGAACAGTAGTGGAGAGGGTAATAAGTTTTAAGTTCCTCGGCGTACACATCACAGACAAACTGAATTGGTCCACCCACACAGACAGCATCGTGAAGAAGGCGCAGCAGCGGCTCTTCAACCTCAGGAGGCTGAAGAAATTCGGCTTGTCACCAAAAGCACTCACAAACTTCTACAGATGCACAATCGAGAGCATCCTGTCGGGCTGTATCACCGCCTGGTACGGCAACTGCTCCGCCCACAACCGTAAGGCTCTCCAGAGGGTAGTGAGGTCTGCACAACGCATCACCGGGGGCAAACTACCTGCCCTCCAGGACACCTACACCACCCGATGTCACAGGAAGGCCATAAAGATCATCAAGGACAACAACCACCCGAGCCACTGCCTGTTCACCCCGCTATCATCCAGAAGGCGCAGTCAGTACAGGTGCATCAAAGCTGGGACCGAGAGACTGAAAAACAGCTTCTATCTCAAGGCCATCAGACTGTTAAACAGCCACCACTAACATTGAGTGGCTGCTGCCAACACACTGACTCAACTCCAGCCACTTTAATAATGGGAATTGATGGGAAATTATGTAAAATATATCACTAGCCACTTTAAACAATGCTACCTAATATAATGTTTACATACCCTACATTATTCATCTCATATGTATATGTATATACTGTACTCTATATCATCTACTGCATCTTTATGTAATACATGTATCACTAGCCACTTTAACTATGCCACTTTGTTTACATACTCATCTCATATGTATATACTGCACTCACTACCATCTACTGTATCTTGCCTATGCCGCTCTGTACCATCACTCACTCATATATCTTTATGTACATATTCTTTATCCCCTTACACTTGTGTCTATAAGGTAGTAGTTTGGAATTGTTAGCTAGATTACTTGTTGGTTATTACTGCATTGTCGGAACTAGAAGCACAAGCATTTCGCTACACTCGCATTAACATCTGCTAACCATGAGTATGTGACAAATAAAATTTGATTTGATTTGGTTGATTTGATGCACCTGTACTGACCTCGCCTTCTGGATGATAGCGGGGTGAACAGGCAGTGGCTCACGTGGTTGTCATCCTTGATGATCTTATTGGCCTTCTTGTGATATCGGGTACTGTAGGTGTCCTGGAAAGAAGGTAGTTCACCCCCGGTGATGCGTTGTGCAGACGGCACCACCCTCTGGAGAGCCTTACGGTCGTGGGCTGTGCAGTTTCCGTACCAGTCGGTGATACAGCCCAACAGGATGCTCTCAATTGTGCATCTGTAAAAGTTTGAGGGTTTTAGGTGACAAGCAAAATTTCTTCAGCCTCCTGAGGTTGAAGAGGCACTGTTGCGCTTTCATCACACTGTCTGTGTGGGTGGACCATTTCAGTTTGTCAGTGACGTGTACGGTGAGGAACTTAAAACTTCTCCACTGCTGTCCCGTCGATAGGCGGGTGCTCCCACTGCGGATTCCTGAAGTCTACGATCATCTCCTTTGTTTTGTTGACGATGAGTGAGAGGTTGTTTTCCTGCCACCACACTCCGAGGGCCCTCACCTCCTCCCTGTAGGCTGTCTCGTCTTTGTTGGTAATCAAGCCCACTACTGTCGTGTTGTCTGCAAACTTGATGATTGAGTTGGAGGCGTGCATGGCCACGCAGTCATGGGTGAACAGGGAGTACAGGAGTGGGCTGAGCACACACCCTTGTGGGGCTCCAGTGTTGAGGAGCAGCGAAGTGGAGATGTTTCCTACCTTCACCACCTGGTGGCGGACGGTCAGGAAGTCCAGGACCCAATTGCACAGGGCGGAGTTGAGACCCAATGCCTCAAGCTTAATGATAAGCTTTGGAGGGTACTATGGTGTTGAATGCTGAGCCGTAGTCAAAGAACAGCATTCTTACATAGGTATTCCTCTTGTCCAGATGGGATAGGGCAGTGTGCAGGCGATTGCATCCTCTGTGGACCTATTGGGGCAGTATGCAAATTGAAGTGGGTCTACGGTGGCAGGTAAGGTGGAGGTGATATGATCCTTGACTAGTTACTCAAAGCACTTCATGATGAAAGATAGTCATTTATTCAGTTCTCTTTGCCTTCTTGGGTACAGGAACAATGGTGGCCATCTTGAAGCATGTGGGGACAGCAGACTGGAATAGGGAGAGATTGAATATGTCCGTAAACACACCAGCCAGCTGGTCAACGCATACTCTGAGGACACGGCTAGTGATGCTGTCTGGGCCGGTAGCCTTGCAAGGGTTAAATGCAATGGTTACCGCTTTCAGTTTTGCGCCACCTATCCACGGTTTCTGGTTAGGGTAGGTTTTAATAGTCACAGTGGGTACAACATCGCCAATGCACTTCCTTATAAACTCACTGAGTCAGCGTATAAATCAATGATATTCTCTGAGGCTGCCCGGAACATTTCCCAGATCAAAACAATCTTGAAGCATGGAATCCGATTGGTCAGACCAGAAGTTAGAGCAGCAGTGATCCAGTGTATTGCCCGCACGAGTGCTACAATCAATATGCTGCTAGAATTTAGGTAACTTTGTTCTCAAATTTGCTTTATTAAAATCCCCAGCTACAATAAATGCAGCCTCTGGATATATGGTTTCCGGTTTGCATCGAGTCCAGTGAAGTTCCTTGAGAGCCGTCGTGGTATCCGTTGAGGAGGGATATACACAGCTGTGATAATAACCGACGAGAATTCTCTTGGGAGATAATATGGTCGGCATTTGATTTTAGATGAACAGAAGGACTTGAGATTCTGTATGTTGTTACAATTACACCATGAGTCGTTAATCATGAAGAATACACCCCTGCCCTTCTTCCCAGAGAGAATGTTTATTTCTGTCGGTGTGACGCATAAAGGATCCCGGTGGCTGTATCGACTCCGACAACATATCCTAGAAAGCCATGTTTCCGTGAAAAAGAGAATGTTACAATCCCGGATATCTCTCTGGAAGGCAACCCTTGCCCTAATTTCATCTACCTTGCTATCTAGAGACTAGACATTAGCGAGTAATATACTTGGAAGTGTGCACGCCTTCGAAGTTTGACCAGGAGGCCGCTCCGTCTACCTCTTCTGCAGCGACGTTGTTTTGGGTCGGCCTCTTGAATCAGATCCAATGAACTGGGTGGTGGTGCGAACAATGGATCCTCGTCGGGAAAGTCGTATTCCTGGTTGTAAATGTTGGTAAGTTGACGTCACTCTGATATCCAACAGACAAGATCATTCATATAATCTGGTCCCCAACCACATTACATAACGTCTTCCTCCATAGAGAGTTGTGCCTATTCTACACAATAGAACGAATTGTGAACGTTCCAGTGTGGTGCAATACAGAGAGGAGTGAGTGCAGCCCACAGCTCCGAGTTTTCACTCGAACTAAGTAAGAAACACGAACGAGGGCCTTCCGGGTGGCGCAGTGGTCCAAGGCACTGCGGCGCAGTGGTCTAAGGCACTGCATCGCAGTGCTAGCTGTGCCACCAGAGATTCTGAGTTCCAGCCCAGGCTCTATCGCAGCCGGCCAGGACCGGGAGGCCCATGGGGTGGCGCACAATTGGCCCAGCGTTGTCCGGGTTAGGGAGGGTTTGGCCTGCAGGGATATCCTTGTCTCATCGCACACTAGCGACTCCTGTGGCGGGCCGGGAGCAGTGCACACTGACCAGGTCGCAAGGTGTATGGTGTTTCCTCTGACACATTGGTGTGGCTGGCTTCCGGGTTGGATGTGCATTGTGTCAAGAAGCAGTGCGGCTTGGTTGGGTTGTGTTTCTGAGGATGCATGGCTCTCGACCTTCGCCTCTCCCGAGTCCGTGCGGGAGTTGCAGCGATGAGACAAGTCTGTAACTACTAAGAATTGAATAACATAAAATTGGGGAGATAAAAGGTGTGGAAAAAAACACATGGGGAGAAAAACAAACCTATCCTCCAAATTCAAGTAGTTGGTCATTCATATCCGACTTAGGCTTGATATCAATGGAACCAACTCATGTAGGATGATGTAATCGTTCTATTTGAATGGAGTAGGGTAATTTTCTACCATGGGTTGTTAACTTTAAAAGGCTAGACTATAACTATTGCTAGACAACGGAATACAGTTATACAGACATAGTTCAGATAGTCCTGATGAGTCCTGACAAGCTTTTAAATAATTATCTAGTAAAAATATTGCCAAATCACAATGTCAATTTAGTTCCATTCGTTACGGCAACGTTATGTCATAATGCCATTCCTTACCACCACTGGAAGAAGGGCTGAAGGAGGAGAGGAAGAGAGACTTCTATCTGGGTCCAGCTGCTACAGCACACTGAGCCATGGAGACAGACCTGGGGAGAGAAGACAGAGATCATTTCAAATGTAATTCTGCAAACGAACTACAACTAACACTCAATGAGAACAAAGAAAGCCTTCTGCGCAAATCTGAATATGTCGAAGATCTTGACCACAAACCTTCGTAAGATTTGTATGAATCAGAAAATCATGAACAATGTAGGCTATATGAGGCCAAAAACAGTGGCTTAAGGAAGGCTCTGCAAGGAAACACAGGGACTGTGCTGTGGTGGCAAGCGGCGGTTGCTATAGCAACAACAGGTTGTGGTCTCTGTGGCGATGGGATGTTCCGGAGGTGAGAAGAGAGAGAAGGAAAGGCGATAGCGGGACACGCTCTCAGACACGATGACACGAGACATGATGACTCCTTGCTGTCCCCAGTCCACCTGGCCATGCTGCTGTTCCAGTTTCAACTGACCTGAGCCCTAGGACCATGCCCCAGGACTACCTGACATGATGACTCCTTGCTGTCCCCAGTCCACCTGGCCATGCTGCTGCTCCAGTTTCAACTTCCACCTGACTGTGCTGCTGCTCCAGTTTCAACTGTTCTGCCTTATTATTATTCGACCATGCTGGTCATTTATGAACATTTGAACATCTTGGCCATGTTCTGTTATAATCTCCACCCGGCACAGCCAGAAGAGGACTGGCCACCCCACATAGCCTGGTTCCTCTCTAGGTTTCTTCCTAGGTTTTGGCCTTTCTAGGGAGTTTTTCCTAGCCACCGTGCTTCTACACCTGCATTGCTTGCTGTTTGGGGTTTTAGGCTGGGTTTCTGTACAGCACTTTGAGATATCAGCTGATGTACGAAGGGCTATATAAATAAATTTGATTTGATTTGATTTGATTTGATTTTCACGGAAGGGCAACCCTGTGACAGCAGCACCAACCAGTTCAAACAAGACACAAAACACTGCAGGACAGTTTCTAAGCTACAGAGCTTCTAGTGCACTCTCCTCAAATCATAGGTTGCCAATAGCAACAAGCCTGGACAGATTGTGTGTGCGCCCGAGTCATGCTAAAACACCTGACTCAACTCAAGGTATTGGTGATCATTGAATCAGGAGGTGTTTTAGTGTTGGGCTGGAACAAAACAGTGAGCATGCACAAAACCTTTTGCACTGCAGGAGCACAGTTGGTGACTGACCATTGCGACCACTGTAGATTGAGGTCAACAGCTTTGTTTACATTCAAAACAGAGGGAAAACAGAGGGATGTACCTGGTTCCCGCGGAGAGAAAACAAACATCATGCATGACTAGACACTGTGGTAAATGTCAACCGTGCTCCTCCTGGCAGAATCACAGCCCATGCCCAGATGGTCAGGCAGGCCCTGCGTGTGTGCTGTTCTACTCTGCTACAGGCATTAACAACGAGTACCATGTGTTCATCAAAGGGAAACCCACACGATGGGACCCAGCTACGCCTAATGGTAGATGGCTATGGAGATTATAGGCATAGCGTGTATATAAATGTGTTTGGTGTTTACAATTCAGCTTTAAAATACTGTTGTTTTGTGTTTTCATAAGGCTGAAGGTTGTTGGGTGCAAAGTCAAGAATGGTTTAAGTGCATGATAATGCATGAGGGTGTGTAAAACAGGTTACCTTCTGCTCCTCCTGAGTAGTATCCTACTGAAGCGGTTTATGGTGACTCAGAAGTCGTAACGGAACGGTCAGGTCCATATCACCAACTTTGGGCATACAGACGCAGGATGGTGACATATGGCCTAACAGTTAACATAACTCAGCAAATAATATATTGTAATATCGCATAATATCACAATCTCTACAGCCTTAGTTAACAAAACCATAGTTCTACAGAATATTCAAAGAAACAATATGACAGACCTGTATGTCAAGAGCACACACACACACACACACACACACACACACACACACACACACACACACACACACACACACACACACACACACACACACACACGAGGTCATAGATCAGCTAAGTGTCTAAAAACACACAAGTAAATGCTCCAGTCCTCTCTGCTCTGTTCAGTCGGGGTAAATGCTCCAGTCCTCTCCCCTCTGTTCAGTCAGGGTAAAGACCCAGTCCTCTCCCCTCTGTTCAGTCAGGGTAAATGCCCAGTCCTCTCCCCTCTGTTCAGTCAGAGTACATGCCCAGTCCTCTCCTCTCTGTTCAGTCAGGGTAAATACCCAGTCCTCTCCCCTCTGTTCAGTCAGGGTGGTCTAGTCACCCACCTGGTGTGTGTCAGTCAGAAATATATTCAGTCCCTTTGCAGCAAGTCACAGCCCAGTCACAGTATATTGTGCTGTGGACAGTATTGACCCTCATTCCCAATCAAGGCTACTGCAGTTGGCTTCTCTGTGATTAAAATAGGCCAAGAAAAATGACTGGAGACAAGGCCAATGCCAGCTGACGTTATTATGGCTTATGTCATAGAGTTCACTATAGTCGGGGTCTGCTCGGTTTGGCTCTACTCCCTCAGCCAGCTGGCCAGATTGGCTGTTGTTTCCTGCCATACAGCTGCAACATTTAAAAAAAAATCCATCCAATCCAAAGCAGTAAGCACGCTCCTACTTGAAGTAATTTTGTTAAGAGCAAACAAGCTAGGCTTTTGCACTGAAACTGACTGTTGTTAGTGGCACTTCTATTTACGAGAGACAGGTAGGCACAACAAACCTAGCCTCGTCTGTGACCCATGAGGACATGTCACAGCAAACCTAGCCTCGTCTGTGACCCATGAGTCCATGTCACAGCAAACCTAGCCTCGTCTGTGATCCATGAGACCATGTCACAACAAACAGCCTTGTCTGTGACCCACGAGGCCATGTCACAACAAACCTAGCCTCGTCTGTGACTAGGGTTGCAAAGGGTCTGAAACTTTCCTGTAAATTTCCAGAAGTTTTTCAGAAGTTTTTTTGCTTAAATTCATTTAAAAAAGTTAGCTTATAACAGTGAACCTTTTTTGTGGGACACACAAGGCAATTCTAGGTCTTGTAGCATATTTTGGTTAAACTATCCCCAATTCAATGGAAATGCAACCGTCTGCATGCACAGTGCATTCTTCCATCACATGTGCAGTGCACTCTTCCATCACATGTACAGCTGATTCTCAAGATCTTGCACACTGATGAGATGTTATTGAGCCCACACTACTACACTGTCTGAGCCAAGGACTACATGCTTTCTGGTAAGTTTTGATTACAATACTGGGTGGGGTGAATATATTTTATACGACATACATTATTTTTTGTTAACTAGTAAATAGCAGCCTACAGCAAAGCATTTCTAGCAAAGCATTTCTAACTTGTTAAACTTGTTAAACTTGTTAACCTTTTGTGACTAGGGGGCAGTATTTTCATTTTTGGATAAAAAACATTCCCGTTTTAAACGGGATATTTTGTCACGACAAGATGCTTGACTATGCATATAATTGACAGCTTTGGATAGAAAACACTCTGACGTTTCCAAAACTGCAAAGATATTGTCTGTGAGTGCAACAGAACTGATGTTACAGGCGAAACCCAGATAAAAATCCAACATTTTCACGAAAATAAGAAAAGCAACGAAATTAAATCATTTACCTTTGAAGAACTTCAGATGCTTTCAATCAGGAGACTCCCAGTTAGATAGAAAATGTTCCTTTTTTCCAAAAATATTATTTTTGTAGGCGAAATAGCTCCCGTTTCTTCATCATGCTTGGCTGAGAAATCGACCGGAAAATGCTGCAACTATAACGCCAAACTTTTTTCAAAATTTGCTCCATAATATCGACAGAAACACGGCAAATGTTGTTTAGGATCCATCCTCAAGGTGTTTTTAACATATATATTCGATAATATACCCGTCGAGGTAATTGGTTTCTCATAAGAAGCGATTGGAAAAATGGCTACCTCAGTATTTTACGCAAGATTTTCGGCGGGAGACACCATGTGACCACATGCTATATATGGTCCCTTACAGCCATTCTTCAATGGAAATGCCTAAAAAGACGTCACAATGCTGTAGACACCTTGGGGAATACGTGGAAAACGTAAGCTCATTCGTAGCTCATTCACAGCCATATAAGGAGTCATTGCCATGAGGCGGTTTCAAAAAATGCGGCACTTCCTGGTTGGAGTTTTATCTGGGTTTCGCCTGTAACATCATTTCTGTGGTTACTCACAGACAATATCTTTGCAGTTTTGGAAACGTCAGAGTGTTTTCTTTCCAAAGCTGTCAATTATATGCATAGCCGAGCATCTTTTCGTGACAAGATATCTTGTTTAAAACGGGAACCCTCGGCCGTGACCCATGAGGCCATGTCACAACAGACCTACCCTCGGCCGTGACCCATGAGGCCATGTCACAACAGACCTACCCTCGGCCGTGACCCATGAGGCCATGTCACAACAAACCTACCCTCGTCCGTGACCCATGAGGCCATGCCACAACAGACCTACCCTCGGCCGTGACCCATGAGGCCATGCCACAACAAACCTACCCTCGTCGTGACCCATGAGGCCATGCCACAACAAACCTACCCTCGGCCGTGACCCATGAGGCCATGTCACAACAAACCTACCCTCATCCGTGACCCATGAGGCCATGTCACAACAGACCTACCCTCGTCCGTGACCCCTGAAGCCATGTCACAACAAACCTACCCTCGTCCGTGACCCAAGATGCCATGTCACAACAAATCTACCCTAGTCTGTGACCCATGAGGCCATGTCACAGTAACGGATAAAATAGAAGGCAGAACTGAAGAGGTGATGGCATCTATCAATAGACTGGGGTCTACAGGTTATAGTTCATTGAGCCTAAGTTTAAGAGGATATTAAAATGGGCTGGGTGGTTCAGATTACTGATGTGGAGGTTAGAATCGGATGATTGGTGCAGAGCCCGTTTTGACAGGACTAAGAAATCAACATCTGGCAACTGCTTCCCTCCATAATAAACACAGCAGTCTGTTAAGGATCAGATCCTTTTTTTCAATTTTCACCTAAAATGACACACCCAAATCTAACTGACTGTAGCTCAGGCCCTGAAGCAAGGATATGCATTTTCTTGGTACCATTTGAAAGGAAACACTTTGAAGTGTGTGGAAATGAAAGGAATGTAGGAGAATATAACACATTCGATCTGGTAAAAGATGATACAAAGAAAAACAAAATGTTTTTTTGTACCATCATCTTTGAAATGCAAGAGAAAGGACATAATGTATTTATCCAGCCCAGGTGCAATTTAGATATTGTCCACTAGATGATATCAGTGTGCAGACTTTTAGTCTGATCCAATGAACCATTGTATTTCTGTTCAAAATGTTGTATCATCAAGACTGCCCAAATGTGCCTAATTTGTTTATTAATAACATTTTCATGTTCAAAACTTTGCACTCTCCTCAAACAATAGCATGGTATTATTTCACTGTAATAGCTACTGTAAATTGGACAGTGCAGTTAGATTAACAAGAATTTAAGCTTTCTGCCAATATCAGATATGTCTATGTCCTGGGAAATGTTCTTGTTACTTACAACCTCATGCTAAATTGCATTAGCCTACGTTAGCTCAACCATCCCGCAGGGGACCCACCAATCCTGAAGAAGTTTTAATGAGATAAATGGCCATTCAAAATCTAAATTACTGGACACATTTTTGGGATGAGGAGAGGAGCTTTAAAAAGTTTGGCTAAATAGATCATCATCACAATACATTATGCAAAAACGATTCACTATTGTTTTCCTAACCATATTAGCTTCCTCAGGCTCTGACAAAGTATTATGTAAAATCTCAAATATAGCTTATCCTATTTCAAAATTACACTGTGTGTGTGTGTGTGTGTGTGTGTGTGTGTGTGTGTCATCATCCAGTGACCTGTTTGATGTGTCGCAGGCAGCACCACTTCACTCTCACTTTCATCTCTACCTTCTTTGATCTGTCAAGTATCTTCCTTGGCTGTCTCTGTGGTGTTAGTCATCTCAAGCACGTATCCCAAGGGTCTGGTTCTATCATCCTTATTCACTCATTTATGACTGAGACCTAAGTTGACCTCAGTGAGTGACAGTGCATTTGGAAAGTATTCTGACCCCCCTTCACAGTCTTATTCTAATATATATATATATATATATATATATATATATATATATATATATATATATATATATATATATATATATATATATATATATATGTTGTTTTCCTCAAATCTACACACAATATCCCATAATGACAAAGTGGAAAAACGGGTTTGTATAATATTTTATACATTTCTTAAAAATGAAAAACAGAAAAAACGTATGTATATAAGTAGTCAGACCCTTCGCAATAGACTCAAAATTGAGCTCAGGTGCATCCTGTTTCCATTGATCATCCTTGAGATGTTTCAATAACTTGGAGTCCACCTGCAGTAAATCCAATTCATTAATTGGACATGATTTGGAAAGGCACACACCTGTCTAGATAAGGTCCCACAGAGAAAAAAACAAGCAATGAGGTCAAAGGAATTGTCCGTAGAGCTTCGAGACAGGATTGTGTCAAGACACAGATCTGGGGAAGGGTCCCAAAACATTTCTGCAGCATTGAAGGTCCCCAAGAACAGTGGTCTCCATCTTTCTTAAATGGAAGAAGTTTGGAACCACCAATACTCTTCCTTGAGCTGGCCGCCTGGCCAAACTGAGCAATGGGGGGGGTGAAGGGCCTTGGTCAGAGAGGAGACCAAGAACCCGATGGTCACTCTGACAGAGCTCCAGAGTTCCTCTGTGGAGATGTGAGAACCTTCCAGAAGGACAACGACCCTAAGCACACAGCCAAGAAAACGTAGGAGAGGCTCCGGGACAAGTCTCTGAATGAAAGCCCAGACTTGAACCCGATTGAACATCTCTGGAGAGAACTGAAAATAGCTATGCAGCAGCACTCCCCATCTAACCTGACAGAGCTTGAGAGGATCTGCAGAAATCCCCAAATACAGGTGTGCCAAGCTTGTAGCGTCATACCCAAGAAGACCCGAGGCTGTAATTGCTGCCAAAGTTGCTTCAAAAAAGTACTGAGTAGAGTTCTAATAAATTTGCTAACATTTTTAAAAACCTGTTTTTGCTTTGTGATTATGGGTTATTTTAGAATAAGGCTGTAATGTAACAAAATGTGTAAAAACAGGTCAAGGGGTCTGAATACTTTTCAAATGCACTGCACCTCTGTCCGACGCAGGGCTACCAACCAGAAGGTTGAGGGTTCACTGACCACCATGGACGAGCTAACAGCTCTCCCTGACGGTTTCAATAGACCTACATTACGAGCAGAGCCGGCTGCAGACAATGATCAGCTAGGTGGAAATACATTTTTCAACATTGATGCTATATTTATAATAATATAAATTATATGCAATGCAATTTCCACCAACAGGTTTCTGTGCCAAGGCACCACAATCAATCAAGTGCCCGATGTTGGGCACTTCAGTATAATTATTTGCATGTTCAACTCCACAAGTTTGGATGCTGGAATTATATTTTGGACGAACGTGAGCAGGTAGGCTAAATTAGATTTTTTAAAGTAGCCTAATCAGATGATTAAAACATTGTGACTGGTTGTGTTTATGCCACTCATAAAAAAGTAATACATTTTAAATGTTAAATGACAAATATTTAGGCCATTGAAGCATTATGGGTCCTAGGTGCGTGAGGAATAGCCGCTCGGATCGCTTTAAGTTTTCCTGAATACATTATTATAGGATGACATGGGTGAATAATGATCTGCAACAGACAGTGCAGCATAAGTATCAGAAATGTAAATATAGCCATTAAATAGTACCCGCAAAACACCAGTCTCAACGTCAACAGTGAAGAGGCGACTCCGGGATGCTGGCCTTCTAGGCAGGTACTATTTAATGAAGCTGCCAGTTGAGGACTTGTGAGGCCTCCGTTTCTCAAACTAGACACTCTAATGTCTTGTCCTCTTGCTCAGTTGTGCACCGGGGCCTCTCACCTCTTTCTATTCTGGTTAGGGCCAGTTTGCGGTGTTCTGTGAAGGGAGTAGTACACAGCGTTGTACGAGATATTCCGTTTCTTGGCAATTTCTCGCATGGAATAGCCTTCATTTCTCAGAACAAGTATAGACTGACGAGTTTCAGAAAGTTTGTTTCTGGCCTGTAACCGAACCCACAAATGGTGATGCTCCAGATACTCAACTAGTCTAAAGAGGTGCTGATTTAAAGAAGCAATAAAACTGTCCAAACATTTTCAGCTGTGCTAACTTAATTGCAAAAGGGTTTTCTAATGATCAATTAGCCTTTTTAAATTATAAACTTGGATTAGCTAACACAACGTGCCATTGGAACACAGGAGTGATGGTTTCTGATAATGGGCCTCTATAGATATTCCATTCCAAAATATTTTTTAAAAAGAAAGGCATTTTCAGCTGCAATAGTCATTTACAACATTAACATTACACTGTATTTCTGATCAATTTGATGTTATTTTTTAAAAAATTGACAAAAAAAACAAACGTGTTTTTCTTTCAAAAACAAGGACATTACTACGTGACCCCAAACTTTTGAACGGTAGTGTACATTTGCCAAACAACTTCAAATGAAGGCAAGGGCCTAATTTCAAAATCACTTTTTTTCTAGAATATTCCAGTCGCTATTCGATGCGTTCTACATGTGAGCACTTGCGGCAGCATAGCCATAGGCTCTAAGCACAGACTAGTAACATAATACAACTTGAAATATGAGATTCTGTTCTTTTGAAATACAATTAATTTTTTATTGTTTTCCAAGGACCTGCCTTAAAATATGAATGCATTTCTTTGTGATAGTGCATAACACTTGAATTGTGATGTTGTGGTTTTAAATTTTTACATATAACCTACAGTAATTAATTTACTTTTTTGGTATTGTAATGGTAGGCCAACCTAAAATCTTCATAAACACAACCAAATGATTATTTTTAACAACAGCATCAGTTTTTTTTTTCTTAACAAAAATCAACACATTTTCCTTCCAGAGAAAAATGCAACCATACCGGTAAAATCCTGGTATTCACAACTAAAATAAAAATGCTATTTAAAAAGCATATAATGCCATCGAAAACAATCTGACATGATCATACCACTGTAAATTGCTGAATATGAACAGGAATCTAAAGTGCTTGTTTTATTTGTCCCAATGTAAAATCAACTCAATGTTCTGTCAAAGTCACCTCACTATTTCATTGATGTAGCCTAAATGTAGGACTAAAATGTGGTTATTAGCGTACAGCCTAGTGAAGATTTGTTTTAGATTACCTTTGACTGAAAGATGTCAGCCAGCTTGTTGGCCCTTTTCTCACCCCTTATATCTGGCTATCAGGGGAATTTCAGAAGGTTGTGGCTGTTTTTACTTTCTGAACCTGCTTATTGTGGTGACTGTCACAGGAAACATCACCCCTAAACAGATGAGCAAATAAACCTAGTAGCGGAGACTCAGAACCATGGATGGCGCCGTGGTTGATCGAATCCCTGCCAATCGGACTAGGTCAAACCCGTGCACTAGCTTTCGTTATAGTAATATAATGGAACAATGTTGTAAATGTCTATTTCCTCAAGCGTGTTTGTAGACTCAATGTACCAGCCATTTTGTTAACAGTGAGTAAGTAGCTGCAGTTTGGAGCCACTGCCAAGTCCACAAAGCTAGTTTGGAGATTTGTGAAAATGAAATGGAGATTGCCTTCAGTCAAGAGGTAGCCTAGCCTACACATGATAGTCATCAATGCAATTTATTGAAGTTATGCAAGTAAGTGATGGTTTCTATTGAGGACATTAAGGTTGAGTAGGCCAAATATGGTAGGCTGCTAGCATTGTGATGACTGGTCTAATGTATGAATGAAGTCAGAGTTGATATGTCCATTTCATGCAGCTATTCCCACGCGCATATTTAGTACTTTACTTTAGTGTGGCATTAAACTGGTGGGGTATATTATTGGTCCACTGGACCCATCATTATTAAGGAGCCTGGTCAAGAAGTCCCGGGATACCAGTCACCGGTATTAAACCCGAAATAGTATATATTAAATGTATTTATTAGACTGTTCGAATGCATTGGCTCAGAACTGGATTGCTAGATGCCCAGCTTTTCTAGTGTTAATAGTCGGAGTAGAGATTTAGTATGACTCAAGGTAGGGCTGGGCGTTATGGCCTAAAAGTAATATCTACATTTTTAGGTTTGGGCGGCAGGGTAGCCTAGTGGTTAGAGCGTTGGACTAGTAACCAGAAGGATGCAAGTTCAAACCCCTGAACTGACAAGGTACAAATCTGTAGTTCTGCCCCTCAACAGGCAGTTAACTCACTGTTCCTAGGCTGTCATTGAAAATAAGAATTTGTTCTTAATGGACATGCCTAGTTAAATAAAAGTAAATTTTATATATATACTTCTTGTTTTTCTCTAAAGACATTTTTAAAAAGGCCAAGAAATCATTCTTAATTGAATTTTCTTGTTAAAATAAAAAAATATACAAGGCCTCGAGGCCCATTTGTGCAAAATTAATGAAAAACACAAAAACACACACACGTCTATTCTATTGTTATGGAATGTTTGACCACTAGCTTTTTGAATATGTAATTTAAATAATCATTTTGATTGAAAATGTATTAATATAGTTAATTTGTTAATTAATTAAAACAGCCTATGGTTATTTGCTATTGGATTGGCAGAATGACAATTTTTGAATGCACTTTAATTATCCAATGTCACACTTATCGATGACGAGGTGAAGCCTGTGCCCAAAGCACTGCAGGCGGGTCCAGTTGTTCAAGCACAATGCTTTTATCATGTTGCTCCCGCTGTCAGTCGTCATGCACACCTGTCGGTCTTCACTCATCTTCCACGATGCCAGAGAGTCATTGAGACCCTGGGCTATTACTTCACCCATATGATCATTGGGGAAGTAAGACGACTGGAGGCAGACATTTAGCAATTTCCAGTCTTCATTTATGTAGTGGACTGTCAAACTTAGGTATGGCTCTGCCGTTCTGCTTGACCATAGATCGGCTGTTGTGGAAAAATAAGAAAACACTAGCCAGCTTCTCTTCGACTCTTTTGCAGGTAGCAGTGTATAATCGCAACAGAGCTTCTTCCATGAAATACTTGCGGCTTGGCAGCTGATATTTGTGGTCAACTGTACCTAGCAGCTTTTTAAAGCCTGGCTTTTCTACTGTGAAGATTGGGACCATATCTTTCGCTATGTAATAGGTCACTGCATCCATTATCTCCTTCCACCTCAAACTTTTCTTGTCATAAGGGATTATGTTTGAAAAGGATGCAGCTATGGTAGTTTGTCTTTTAGCAGACGTTTTGGAAATCGGTGACTGGATATCGGTATTGCGTAGTCTCACACATTCCTCCCATTCCACCTCGTGTTTCAGTTGCAGGTGATGGAAGAGGTTGGTTGTGCTGCTTCTCGTAGCAATTCTTTCGGCACATTTTGCACAAGACATTCGTTTGCTGAACATCAGACCACTTAAACCCAAACCACTTTCACATTACTGAAAAAACATTGCTGCCCTTTTTGGGGGGGATTTCATCCTCACGAGAGGCTGAGCTGCAAGCATTTCGCTACACACACATTAACATCTGCTAACCATGTGTGTGACCAATAAAATTTGACTTTATTTGAGCTGGTTTCCTCACTTTCCATTTTGGTGGAACTCTTACCGCCTCTACACTTCTCCGGCGTGGTTACAAGTGAGAGGCTGACTAGGGTTGTGATTGGTGGATAACCTCTGTGCACGTGTTGGCACGCAATTGGGACATAATTCGACATTGGGCTGACAGAGAAGAGACAGTGAGATGCTGCATTTGTAAAACGTTACAACATAACAGAACCTCGATTCTTGCGATACAGGCATTTTCCACAGTGAAATAAGACAAATCACTAACCAAAACAGCAATAGACAAGGCATATTGACATTAGGGAGAGGCATGTGTAGCCGAGTGATCATAGGGTCCAGTGAGTAGTTAGGAAAGCTAGAGACACGGCGATTCAGACAGCTAGCGGGCCAGGGCTAGCGGGCTAGCAGATGGGCCTCCGGGGGATATCGCAACGGAAGAGCCTGTTGGAAACCCCCTTGGACAGTTACGTTGGCAGACCAGTCATGATGGATCGTCGGGCGCCGTGTCGGCAGTAAAGGGTCCAGGCCAATTGGCAAAAGAGGTATTGTAGCCCATGGACCCCTTTGGCTAGCCAGGAGATGGGCCTAGCTCGAGGATAGCTCCAGGCTAACCGATGCTTGCTTCGAGACAGAAACGTTAGCCAGGAGTAGCCACTCAGATAGAAGCTAGCTAGCTGCGATAATCCGGTGTAAAAGGTTTAGAGCTTGCGGTATGAATCCGGAGATGTGGTAGAGAAAAAAACTGTCCAAAATGTTTTGGGTTGATATCACGCTGTGATATCAAGCCTCATTGCAAAGGGTCTGACTACTTATGATACATTTGCGAAAGTCTAAACCTGTTTTTGCTTTGTCATTATGGGGTATTGAGTGTAGATTGACTAAGGGAAAAAAAGTTATTTAATACATTTTAGAATAAGGCTGTAACGTAACAAAATGTGGAAAAAGTCAAAGGGTCTGAATATGGCATCGTGTTGTGACTAGACCACACATTTTAGAGTGGCCTTTTATTGTCCCCAACACAAGCTACACCTGTGTAATGATCATGCTGTGTAATCAATTTATTGATATGCCACACCTGTCAGGTGGATGGACTATCTTGTCAAAGGAGAAATGTTCATTAACAGGAATGTAAACAAATGTGTGCACAAAATGAGATAAATAATTGGGTATGGTCTTTGAAATGCGCAGGGCAGTTTACCTGTTGCGTTTACATTTTTTGTTCAGCGTAGTAAAACCCTGCAAAAGGGTGAACGTAAACCGGCACTTCACTCCCCTGTGCCCAATAAATAAACACAACCTTCCCCAAAGCAAAAATATATATCATTTGACCCCCCACCCCACAGTACATTTCAAACTGTTGCTTACTAAAAGGCTTGATGATGAATTGACTAATTGAACCAGGTGTGCCAGTTTAGGGTCAAATGAAAAATGTGGAATGTCTGGGGGGGCCAAGGAGAGGGTTGGAAAACCCTGGTCTAGAGACAACACAATAAAAACCTTGAGTTCAGTTTACTAGCAGGCTCACTGATTAGAGAGTAGGCACTACAGTTGTTTACTGCGATACATTGGTTTTCATTTGTGAGAAACTAAGTTTGCATCACACAGTAGCCTAAACTGCGCTAGATCTGCACAATCGGCTGCCTAGGCTACACAGAGACAGTGTCACTGTAGTTGGCAGGTCTGCGGTTATCTGACAGGCAAGATAGCTGGCAAACCGATTAAACAGGGACAGACAAATCTGTCATCTTGTAATTTAAATCAGTTAAACTTGGTCTAGTATTGGTGTATTCTGCACATAACATGACCGCATCAACAATTGCACACATTAACGTTACTCAGCTAGCCATGCTGCTAGTTCTGATAGCACGTTAAAAACAAGACTGCCCTGCGCATTTCAAAGACCTTACCCAATTCCCTCGCCTTGCCGTAGGATGAAGATTATCATTCGGTTTAAGGACCCACTGCCATTGATGTTGAGGAGAATGTCTTCTGTCTTTTTAAGGAGATCAAAGTTTTCATTCGCTGAATAAAATGGCTACTGCTGATATGTTCCGATTAAGATGGTGACGTAATAGGAATAATCAAGCAAAGCACTTGTAAGTACACATTGTCATTGACTAATGTATCCCGTACACACAACAAATAAACTTTGAAAACATGTCCTGCTCACTGACTTCCCTCTGTCAGCAGTTTTTCACTGCAGTACTGCAAGTACCAAATCCAACAGCAGCACTACAGTATGAAGCCTTTGGTACCTACAAATAATTCAGCTCATGTAAGCAAAACATACATTTACATATTCAAAGATTTACAAAGTCAAAGTTGGATTGCAAAAATAGTCAATTCAGAAACACGTACAATGACAGAATATAATTGAGTTCAGTCCACACACAAAAGGCACAGTTCATTCCATAGTCTCTAGAGCATAGTTGATATTACATGTCCGCCTAAGTTCCTTTTAAGTGTATGACTGCTTACATTTCTGTGCAGGGGCAGGGAAATGTGCAGGAAGTCATAGAACAACTTCCCATTGCCAGCATGCTACAGAATCAATGCTAGCTTATTCTGGCTCAGTTTGGCTAGGTGAGCCAGGCTATCTTCATGTTTAACCAGAGCCCTGTAGTTCTTAGCATTGCGTCATGGCATCTGAAGCAGGAAGTCGTATGGTCTGTCATCACATCACTTACCTGCTTAGCATATGTTGGTGGTAGTGTTAGCTGACTCCTGATTCCTGAGCAGATCCAGGTTGGTGTCTTCTCTTCCCTTTCTCCACAGGAACCAAAATAGTGGCCTTCTTCCTGTATTCAAACACACAGACACCCAGTCTGTCAGCTTTACTCACAAACCAACACATGGTATGCAAACTATAGGATGATCATAATGTAATGCAGCAGATGTCTGACCTGATGAGGTGTTCGAAGGCTTGTTTTTCTTTAGCAAGACCAGTCTAGTACCTCTGTTCCTCTGTGGAGCCACCATAAATCAGGAAGTACACCCTGACAGAGCAGAAGGAAATGCTTCATGAGAGACTTCATCTGAAAACTAAATACGTCATCGACAAGATCATGTCAAATGAATATGACTATTTTCTCACTCTCCAAGGACAGTTCTTCCAACTTCTTCAACACAAGTTACTTGTGCAGGTAGAGATACTGGGGTTCAAAGGAGCAAAATAAATAAATACCAGTATGGGGATGAGGTAGGTAGATAGATGGGCTGTTTACAGATGGGCTATGTACAGGTGCAGTGATCTGTAAGCTGACAGCTGGTGCTTAAAGCTACTGAGGGAGATGTGAGTCTCCAGCTTCAGAGATTTTTGCAATTTGTTCCAGTCATGGGCAGCAGAGAACTGGAAGGAAAGACGAGCCAAGGAGGAATTGGCTTTGGGGGTGACCAGTGAGATATACCTGCTGGAGCGTGTGCTAGGAGTGGTTGCTGCTATGGTGAACAGTGAGCTGAGATAAGGCGGGGCTTTACCTAGCAGAGACTTGTAGATAACCTGTAGCCAGTGGGTTTGGCGACGAGTATGAAGCGAGGGCCAACCAACGAGAGCGTACAGGTCGCAATGGTGGGTAGTGTATGGGGCTTTGGTGACAAAATCAAATCAAATCAAATTTTATTTGTCACATACACATGGTTAGCAGATGTTAATGTGAGTGTAGCGAAATGCTTGTGCTTCTAGTTCCGACAATGCAGTAATAACCAACAAGTAATCTAGCTAACAATTCCAAAACTACTACCTTATAGACCTTATGTAAACATTATATTAGGTAGCATTGTTTAAAGTGGCTAGTGATATATTTTACATCATTTCCCATCAATTCCCATTATTAAAGTGGCTGGAGTTGAGTCAGTGTGTTGGCAGCAGCCACTCAATGTTAGTGGTGCCTGTTTAACAGTCTGATGGCCTTGAGGTAGAAGCTGTTTTTCAGTCTCTCGGTCCCAGCTTTGATGCACCTGTACTGACCTCGCCTACTGGATGATAGCGGGGTGAACAGGCAGTGGCTTGGGTGGTTGTTGTCCTTGATGATCTTTATGGCCTTCCTGTGACATCGGGTGGTGTAGGTGTCCAGGAGGGCAGGTAGTTTGCCCCCGGTGATGCGTTGTGCAGACCTCACTACCCTCTGGAGAGCCTTACGGTTGTGGGCGGAGCAGTTGCCGTACCAGGCAGTGATACAGCCCGGCAGGATGCTCTCGATTGTGCAATTCATCTGTAGAAGTTTGTGAGTGCTGTAGGTTGAAGAGGCACTGCTGCGCCTTCTTCACGATGCTGTCTGTGTGTTTATGAAAACTGCCTTGTGGATGGGGGGTGTCCCTCTGACATCTCCTTGTTGACGTTGAGTGTGAGGTTATTTTCCTGACACCACACTCCGAGGGCCCTCACCTCCTCCCTGTAGGCCGTCTCGTCGTTGTTGGTAATCAAGCCTACCACTGTTGTGTCGTCTTGATGATTGAGTTGGAGGCGTTACAGCCTCCTGAGGGGCCCCAGTGTTGAAGAGGGGTGGAGATGTTGACCCTCACCACCTGGGGGCGGCCCGTCAGGAAGTCCAGTACCCAGTTGCACAGGGCGGGGTTGAGACCCAGGGTCTCGAGCTTGATGACGAGCTTGGAGGGCACTATGGTGTTAATTGCCGAGCTGTAGTCAATGAACAGCATTCTCACATAGGTATTCCTCTTGTCCAGATGGGTTAGGGCAGTGTGCAGTGTGGTTGAGATTGCATCGTCTGTGGACCTATTTGGGCGGTAAACAAATTGGAGTGGGTCTAGGGTGTCAGGTAGGGTGGAGGTGATATGGTCCTTGACTAGTCTCTCAAAGCACTTCATGATGACGGAAGTGAGTGCTACGGGGCGGTAGTCTTGCTAAATTTATATCAACAGGTTGAAATTATTAGATTGCTGATTAAAGGGGTTATGGGTTTGTTTATTTGTTTACTGTTTATTGTTTATTTTAGGTGTTGATTTTACTTAATTAAACATTGTATTATCTGATGTGTTTGAGTAGGATTCTTTCTTCCAGGACGGATGGAAGTTATCTAAAGTATGTAAGTTTTTGTGTGTTTTTACATTAAGGTTTGCAAATACACACTGTTAAGATATTTTTATCAAGGTTTAAGATAAATGATTAAATAATTCTACTCAGAAACTTAACCATTAGGGTTTAGAGGTTATGTAGCATGAACAAGGAGTAATTAAAAATAATAAACACAGCTCCAACTAGGTTGGAAGGGGGAAAAGAGGAATGTATGTGTGTGGGTCTAAAGTAAGCAAAGAGGATCCTTAACCTATGTTTGAACCAACTCAGCTATAACTCTGTGGCGATAATATAAGACAGCAAGAGCCCCTCCAGGTTTTCTGTATCTGGGGGGGACTGAAACTGTCTGCTAAGTGGTATTAAACTATGGTGAGACTTCAGGAGTTAATCCAGATATAGTGTGTCATGTATGTGCGCTAGTGAGTTGGAATGAACTTTTGAAGCTGCTTTGTCCTGGTCGGAGAGGAGGGACATTTTAAAACTTATGACGTCATATGAAATATATAAACTGATGTACATGGTACTATGACCAGCGCTCTCGAGAATAAATGCTATTGGCTAATCTTGGTATACTGTGTTGTGGTAATTTCCTGTATTACTAAACATTGAGAGAGCAAACCACACACAAGTCAGAGTTAAATTATAAAGTCCATCTTTAATTATATGAGCTTCACCATAGCCCTGTGACTCTCAGATCAATTCAGTGTCTATAACTGAATTCTGTGAGAGTGCTTACAAAACAATTCTTAGTATCATTTATAGCCAAGACACACCCATCTCAACTCACATGATGAATAACAGATCTTAGGAACATTACAAAGAACATTTTACTTGAAAGAGGAGAATCCCATAGCCAGATAGCATTAGCTATAAATTATTGTTCAGTTTGGTCTCCTAAACAAAGTTCTTATCTCGTTCTTGGTACAATGTAGTACCAAACCATTACCTCATCCAATGGCATATACCAATTGTCAATTCTAGATACTCCCATCTCAATTACACACCCTCTAGGACAAGATCAGAAAAGACAGTGAGCCTCTTAGGTCATATACTAAATCAAGATAAGGGCAACCTCAGAGGGGACATACAATAGTTACAGACACATTCCCATAAGAAGACAAGCCTCCATCTGTCCTCCTCCCCTTCTGATATTCTTCATAGCATCACATGGTTTAACAGATACATTGACATATGAAGACAAGCCTGACCTCTCCCCTCTCTGGGCCCCAAGTGACTAAGCCCTAGCAGAGAAGGGATAACTGCAAACTGCCAACAGTATTATCCAAAAGAAGATATTCTAATGACATATCTCACATAAGCATTATTAAGATGTTTTATTTACATCTTATTTATCAATGTTACCTAATTAATTCTGATTCAGCCACGACAACTGGTCTCTGTCCATTTTATACTAATAAGGATCTTACAAATTCTTAGAAACAGACAGAGTGATTTAAATTGAATTGGTTAATGAACACATACTGTCGTTCCAAGGAACTGCTGAAAACCGTGCATGGGTGGATCCAGGATCCGTAAGACAAAGAACTGACCTCTGTCTTGAGGGTTTATTTCAGGCCAGTGGTGAACTGGTAAACGAAAGAGGTGGTGACGAGATTCAAGGTACATTGCTTTTCCCAGTCTGCAGGACTGTAAGTCTATATTCTCAAATTTGGGAGGAATGATTTAAGATATCCTTGATTGGATGTTCTAAAAATGCTTAGAATTAATCAATAATAGGTGCTTCATTATTCTGAACAGATACACTAGGTTTCTACTTTGTAGTTGAACCAAAATCGATAGGAAGAATGGCAGGTCCGAAAAGACCTGAGGTAACGTGCACTACCACAAATAAAAATAACGGAATGAAGGAAGGGATATAGTAGGTGTGATTAAATAGGACGTCGTTTTGAACAGCTAAGAATAACTAATGGTTAATAGACCTGCGGTAAACTGGTCATAGTCCAAATTCAAAAGAAGGAAGATAATTCTATGCGAACAGGATAACTTAACCTATTCAAAACTGAAAGAAAGTAATATCCAAAAAGGAGGAGAGGGAAACCTAATCTAGAGGAGTGAGTTATGAGATATTAACGTTGAAACTCCCAAGGAACAATAGCTTATAATGAGCTTATAATTGTATACGGGTGAGATCTAATGTCCAATCAAAAGTCAAATCTATAGACAAAGTTTCCAGAAAGGAGAAAAATATATAAAAGTCCATACACATTGGTTATCATTAAAGAGACACACACATAGTGAGAGAGGAGAGCAACTAAAGTAACTAGGGAATGGTAAATAACACATACATAGATCATAGAAATATATACACATAGATAGTGAAAAATACTATAGCGACTACTTACGGAAAGGATTTATCAAACATGGCTAGTAAATCCTCAAAGGATATCCCAGAACTAATGGGAGACGAGCGTTATATGGAGCAGAAAAATAAAAGAAACATTGATTTCGGTCCAAAATGGAGAAGGAAGTATGAATTTGATGGCGGTCTAAATGTAGAAAAGCTAGAATTGCTTAAAAAACAGATACATAAGGAATGTGGTAAGGATGTGACCGTCTGGATGCTGAAAAGCTAGAATTGCTTATAAAACAGATACACACGGAACGTGGTAAGGATGTGAAGAAGCAGAATCAACAAGGGTTGAATACAGCTAGGGTCTGGCTTTCGTAAGCCAGGAAAAGAGTAGAGGCTGTGAAAGGAGAAGAGGTCAGTCAATATCCCCTAATTGCCTTACTGAACCCACGGGTGGGGGAAGAAGGACAGGAACCCATTTTAGAAGTGTTATAGGGTCAGTCAAGAGAATAGGAAAGATGAGTTCTTAATGGCAGTGCTAGAAGACAGAGCAACTGGAGGTAGAAACAGAGAGAGCAGGACGGGGGCAGACAGAAAGGGAACGTCAGGCAAAGGGGGTAAGTGGTGCTGAGATGTTTTAATTGTAATAAAACTGGACATTTCGCCCGGGAGGGTAATGCTCCCTGCAAACATTGTGACAGAGTAGGACATAACCACAGAGATTGTAATTTAACTAAGGGGAAGGTCAGGCGTGACAATCGGGAGAAAAAGAGAGAGGCAGAAACAACAAGAGCGAGATTAATGAGAATCCTCGCTGAGGAAAAGCTTGGACCTTTAAAATGGGGCTATTTTTCTGAGAATTGCCGATAGTGACGTGTCTTGATTTTACGAATACAGACAATTGTAAAGTGGGTTCATTTGCGGAGAGTATTAGTCATTTACATAGCATTGGTTGTTCAGTGGTAGAGTTCTCGCCTGCCGCACAGGAGGCCCGGGTTCGGTTCCCAGGCAATGCTCTGACTAAATTCTGAGTTTTTGATTGTAATTCAACTATTTATATATTTTGCCTGAAAAGATACGGTTGCTGGTGTTTGTATAAGATATAAACTGAACGTTTTAATAGCTTGTTTGGTTCAAATTGAAAAAAGGGATCAATTTAACTTTTTAATAGATTTTTTAGGTTAAATTGAGAGACTAATTCATTCAAAATAATAGCGAAGCGAATTTCGATGCAAGACGGTGTCTGTTGCCTAAATGATCTGCTGGAATAACGTATTGGGAATGGAGTCGTATTTAAAATGCTGAATCATAGAAGAGACTGTTACCTAAATCTAATGAATTCTAAATAATAACGAAGAGACAATTACGATAGAGTTGTGCCCATCGAATGTTCTTATAAATTTAGCGAAGTACATGGTACGTTTAAATTTTGGAGTAGGGAAAGTTTGATTTTACTTTTACGATAGAATTCAAGCAGAACTCAATCCAAATAGGGGGTATATCTTTGCCTAGAGGAAGGTTGATTTGTTGTGTGATAACGTAAAACGGCGTCATTACGTTGAATACACAATAACATTACTCAAATTGATTTGGCCGTTGTTCAGGTACTGACTCCCAATCTTTTCTGTACTTCTGGAAGTACAATTTTGATTGAGAGATGTTGATTGATGTTGTAAGTTCTATTGAAGATCCAACATTTGTGATACATTGGGTTTGGCTTATCGAACCTGTACTACTGCTGCTGCAGTCAGTCAACAATGATTTGCAATTCGCTGAAGTTGCTGCGGCCTGGGCCCGGGCTGAGCGCCTGTTGTTGACATCACTCACAATGCACTTTTTGTAGCCAGGCAATGATGTTGTGACTGAGGGTGACAGAGAAAATTG
Source organism: Oncorhynchus tshawytscha (assembly GCF_018296145.1). Lineage (NCBI taxonomy): Eukaryota > Metazoa > Chordata > Actinopteri > Salmoniformes > Salmonidae > Oncorhynchus > Oncorhynchus tshawytscha. Next base: position 85,927,977 of record NC_056429.1, on the reverse strand, counting down.
TTTGTGTCATTTAGAGGGAAAATGCGTGCATTATAGCTTTGAGTCACTTTTCAAAAGTTGCTAAAAGTTCCTAATAGATTTTTTAAAAGTAGCTGAATATCGTCAGGGTAGTCTGAAAAGATGCTAAAACTAGCAACAAAATTGCTAGGTGGCCATCACGGATTGGTGGCGTTCACTGGGCTATATTTAGCTTTAAGAGAGGGAGGTGTGAATAGTTGTATCGTAAAACTTTTGTAATAGTTCCCGGTTATGGATTTTGGTTTGATTGTTCAGGTAACACCAGTGAAATTTAACAGGAAGTTATTAAGGTATACTAACATTATCATCTGTTTTCATTACGGGGAACAATGAAAGGTCCCCAAAGTGGATTGCAGGTTAGTTCATTTTATTTTAAAGGGACAGTGCATGCTAATCACAGTTGTGGGTATCTAATGGCAGGATATTCCTATTAAGAATTTTGGGAGACTGACCGCAGACGGACTCTAATCTTGAAGGGAGCGAATGAGTGAGATAGAGGCATGTTTCTACCAACATTGAAAAGGCCTGGATATGTTGTGTTTGTAATTAGCCTTTGAGTTTGAGGAAATTTCAATTTTCCTATAAACACGAAATCTTAAAGGGGTGTGCGGAATATGAGAAGTTTTATTTTCTGAGTTTTAATTTAACACGTGAATTATTTTGATAAGGGAATGTTCTGGGAATATATAAATTGAGTAAAACGACTGTAAAAGGGTGGTATAACCTTTGACCTCTATCATTGCTTTCCCTTGTGGTCTGATCAGCCTCAGAGGAGGGCCATTTGGATAATGAATTTGTGGTAATTTGTGAGACTGGTTTTAAGGTAAATTAATTATAATGGAGTTTATAGCTCTTGGACATAATTATAGTTTGAACCACAGAGGAGAAAGTGGAATTGAGGCAGGACAAATTATGGGGAGCGGGGGAATAAACTCTAGTGAGGAAGAGGAAGAGGTTCAGGATTCTGTTTTAAACATTGGCTGTGAGTGTTTCGAATGGGCTATTATTGATTTGGTATTACAACAGGAACAAAAATCATATTTATCATCGATAATAAATAGAGGAAGATATGGTACATTGAGGTTTGGAGAGGAAATATTTTAAGCCAATAGGGCAGGAAAATACATTGATAGAAAAATAGTGATTTTATAAGCATTAAAATTATTAATGAAAATAAATATGTTGCCGTTCTTAGGGATGGTAAATTACTGAAGATAAGGTATCCCACACTATGCAACATATATTAAATTATTGATGAGACTGATTTTAAGGTTAACCCATGTTATTGTTAGATAAAATACAGTGGACTCCTGAAGGTGAGAGCTCATTAGTACAGAAAGGATATGATATGGTTAGCATTCGTTTTGGCTTTATTTGACCATTAGAAGATTTTTATTTAAATACTATTTTCAGGGATATATGACATCTGTGGTGATTCAGGATTATTGATAGGATCGAGATAGGTTGATTAAGGTTACGGAAGGACTTTAGAGATTGCCACCATATACATGTTTTTTCTAAAATCAATGATTTTAGATAAAGCCAAACAGTGAGACACTTAGTTAATATTTGGAAACAACACATAGTTGTTACTGACTGTTATGAGGAAAAAATGCTACAGACAGATAGGGGAAAAGGCAGACAGAGGAGCCCTCCCCGCACTGCTGAGACCTTGAAGGTTTGAGAGCAGAGAGGAGAAGGGAGACCAAGAAATGAGCAAGATAGGTGTGACACCGAAATAGTAGCATTGACTAGTGTCTGTGAAATAAGAAAGGAGAGAAAAGGGTTACTGTTTAAATAGATATATATATTTAAGTACATACAAAGCAGCACAGATACCTCTTAAAGTATATAAGACACTTGACAGTGAATTGATACAGGATAGACATGAATGGACGCCCGAGGGAGAATTGGACATGTGGAGAATGAAAGGGGTGCTCCTACATGACAATGTCAGAACATAAGGATAATTGACTAATCTTACCTAAGTCATTGTTTAGAGTAGGCAAGGTTGTTACCTGGGCAGAGCCAGGTATCAAAGGGGGGATGGGTAAGTTGTGGTCTAGGATGGGATGGGGCCTAGGGGGGCCTAGGATAGGACACTTTGTGTGTGACTGTGGCGCTATGCTATTCAGCGGTTGCTGATGACATTTATCCCGCTTAAGGGATGGGTAGCTTCCAGAAGTTAATGAACACATATAGGAATTGTGAAATTCCTTTAACAACACACACAAAACATTTGTTATGACTATTTGTTGGTGTTTTTAAAATACTATGTTTGATTTGTTTTAAAACATTGTTTTAATGTAGGTATAATGGCGGGATGTACCATTTCTCCGTTGGCATTCACAATGGCAATGGAGGTTATCATCAGATCCTCAAAATGGGTTGCTGGTGGACAGCGAGTCGACTCTGGTTTCCGCCTCCCTCCACTCAGAGCCTACATGGACGACATTACAACATTGACCACCACTGTCCCATGCACCAGGAGACTGCTCAGAAAACTCGAGGAGAACATCAGCTGGGCCCGTATGAAGATTAAACCATCCAAGTCACGCAGCATCTCGATTGTGAAGGGAGTACTCTCTACCACCCACAGCAGCATCACACTCCTTACGGACAAACTTTGTCCGCAAAGGGGCTAAACCACCGAAGAGCGGCTCTACACCATTAGAGCGAGACCAGCTGTGCTTGGCCCGCGACTGGAAAATGCTAGCTGACATTGGCCGGCAACTTGTGTTTCCTCCGGAGATCGCAACCACCACCCTAAGACCTGACATGGTGCTCTGGTCCCGTTCGCTCAAAAGGTCTTCATCATTGAGCTCACAGTACCCTGGGAGGACTCAGTAGATGAGGCTTATGAGCGAAAACATCTGCGCTATGCTGATCTAGCTGCCGAAGCACGGCATCATGGCTGGAACACAGAAGTCCGACCAGTGGAGGTGGGCTGCAGAGGTCTTGTGGCAACATCTACAACCAGACCGCTTAGAGACCTGGGAATTAAGGGCCAGAGCCAGCGTTCGGCAATCAAAGCTGTATCGGAGGTGGCAGAAGGCAGCAGTCAGTGGCTCTGGATGAAGAGGAAAGACCCCAGCTGGGCCCCGAAGTGAGAGGGCCAGGAGGTATGCGGTCAACAATGCTTGACTCAGGGAGGAGGACGCCCCTGCCATGCATAGTCCCATGGGATGTTGGCTATCAACAACAAGGCAACTCCTATGACTAATTGGGAATGGGACGCAAGCGTAGGATTGATCACCCTGTCGCTGGCCGCCTTTGGGGAGGGTGTATAGTGTGAAAGGCCGAAACACCCTAGGAACCAAAGGTACACTACTGACGATGCGCTCCCCAAATTTCACCACGCTCACTGTGCATTAACTCTTGGAAGTGCTTGCACAAAGGATAGTAACATCTCATCCTGTGTTCTTGGAATCTGAATTTAAGGCAAAGGTCTCTCAACTTGTTATGGCTGCAATCCCGATATCGGGATAAGTGTCATCAACAACCGCTGAATAGCATAGCGCTACATTCAATAAATATTACAACAAATATTTATATTCATGAAATCACAAGTGCAATATAGGAAAACACAGCTTAGCCTTTTGTTAATCCACCTGTCGTGTCAGATTTTGAAATTATGCTTTTCAGCGAAAGCAATCCAAGCATTTGTAAGTTTATCGATCGCACTACAAAACATTAAGTACACTTAGCATCAGGAAGCTTGGTCACAAAAATCAGAAAAGCAATCAAATTAATTGTTTACCTTTGATGATCTTCGGATGTTTTCACTCACGAGACTCCCAGTTACACAACAAATGTTCCGTTTGTTCCATAAAGATGATTGTTATATCCAAAATACCTCCGTTTCTTTGTCGCGTTATGTTCAGAAATCCACAGGAAAGAGCGGTCACGACAATACAGACGAAAATTCCAAATAGTTTCCATAATGTCCACAGAAACATGTCAAACGTTTTTTATAATCAATCCTCAGGTTGTTTTTAAAATATATAATCAATAATATATCAACCACAAATGTCTTTCACAGTAGGAGAGGGGAAAACAATGGCTGTCCAAATTCTGTTGCGCAAGCAAAACTCATGTGACCACTTGATGTGATGTTATCGTTCTGGCTAATTTTTCAAAATAAAAGCCTGAAACTATGTCTGAAGACTGTTGACACCTTGAGGAAGCGATAAGAAAAGGAATCTGGTTCATATCCATTTAAATCCAGCATAGGGATGCTATGGAACATGGAGTTTTCAAAATAGAAGCCACTTCCTGTTTTGATTTTCCTCAGTGTTTCGCCTGCAATATCAGTTCTGTTATACTCACAGACAATATTTTGACAGTTTTGGAAACTTTAGAGTGTTTTCTATCCAATACTAATTATATGCATATATTAGCAACTGAGACTGAGGAGCTGGCCATTTACAATGGGCACCTTTTCATCCAAGCTAGTCAATACTGCCCTGCAGCCATGAAAACGTAAAAGGGGCACGCACGCACATTGAATTTGTTTTTTTCTGAGTTTTTATTTTCTGAGTTTTAATTAAACACGTGAATTATTTTGAGAAAGGAAGGTTCTGGGAATCTAGGATACAACATGTAGGAAATGTTGGACTATTTTTGTAATTTGTCTAATATAGTAAAAAGACTTCTTTAAAGGGTTTTGTATGACCGATGACCTCTATCATGACTTTCCGTTGTGGCTTGGAAAGCCATTTGGATAATGAATTTATGGTAATTTGTAATACTGATTTCAAGGTAATTTGTGTAATTGATAAATATGATTGAGTTTATAATTCTTAGCCATATTAACTAAGGCTGCTTTAATTCTACTTTCCTATGACCATATGTTAAAGGTTAAATAATTTTTCTTTGTAGAGTTTTTCAGAGTAGTGAATTTATTTGATTATGTTATTTGAAATTTTGTTTGATCTTTTGTACCAGTAGTAGTTTTGTTTTATACATTACTCTTATACTAAGAGATATGTGTTAAAAGTGGGGGAGGATTCAGTTCTTTGAGGTTTTGAATTGAAGTTTATACACCTTCAGTGATATGTGAAGGAGTGTATTGTATTGTTGTGTTTGTTCTGTTCTATTCCCTGGGGATATAGGTCTAACTTCCTGATCCTTTAGCTCTACGATGGAGTTGACAGTGAGCTGGGGAGTATAAGCCAATTTGAAAGAATAGTTTCAATAGAATGTGTGTGATTCTGTTTCAAATATGTTTAGATATGTGTATTAAGAATCATTTGTAAAAGTAATAATTTATCATGTAGTTAATGAACTGAACTGAACTGTTGTTCTGATCTGTTCTTTTGAGGTTATCATGAAAAGTGACATCAGACGGTATCTTAATGCATGGAAGAGATAATTAGACCAAACAATGTGTGTATCTCAAAACCCCCTCTAACTGGCTGAAGAAAAGTGACAAAGGCGTTGAATAAGGTTCTGTTTGGACCACTTCTACCGGGAGAAAGGAACCAAGCCAGAAGTCGGTGTACAGTATCCGATCTAAGCTATCAACTGCTTTTCTCTCATGTTTCTCTCAGGAGTGTGAGAGGAGTCCACGTGGAGTGAGCATGGAGAGAGATCTGTTCTAAACTTTTCTTATGTTGCTGGTATATTGGTTGACGAATGGACAAGACATAATGAGTGGTAAAGGTGAGACATTGAGTTATCTGAAGAAGAAGGAAAAGGACGCCAGAAGAATCAGTGCCTGAGAGAGGGGGTTGGTCAACTGTGGTATCAGGTTGATTGTAGAGGTCTACACCACGTAAAATTATAGTCATTTAGATTAAGAATGGATTGAGATACTGATCTGTATTATAATCGTGATTAAAAAAGTTAATAGTAGAATTATGGGATAATTATACTGAATGTTAATATGAATGAAAATTCTGCCAATATTGATGTGTGTTAAATTGAGTTTTTTTACTTTGAGTGAAAAGACCAATTTGAATCACTGAGCAATGTCATTCTAAATTTTGGTTGGATAAATAGTTTGGGTTTTAATTATGATTTGGAATATTTCTGTACAGCACTTTGAGATATCAGCTAATGTACGAAGGGCTATATAAATAAATTTTATTTGATTTTTGATTTGATTTCCCTGACCTATTCTCTATTCCTGACGACATCTCTGAGCATGAGGACTTAGAAGGATGACTGTCCTATATGTTGAGATGAGGCCTGTGTTTAGATACTGGTTCTCCTGTAACTTAGGGAGCATTTCTAAGTTATGTTTTTATTTCTTTTTTTTCTCAACAATGGATTATTCTGTATGATTAAACCTGTGCAAGCCTGTCTTGTAGAATAAAGGTTGTAAACTTAGTTTACAAGGGGAGAAAGCTTACATATAAGCTAAGGTATTTGACATTGAAGGGATTTGATTTTTTATTTTATTTTAAATATTGAGATGTATTCATATACTCTGCAACTACTGTTAGTAAGGTAAAGTTACTGTTCTGATTCACCAGAAGGGACAGAGTCCCTTGAGAGGGGAATGATGTAGCTGAATCAGAATTAGTTAGGTAACATAGATGTTAAGATGTTTAAGAGATGTTTTATTTTATTTTATGCTTGTCATTAGAATGTCTTCTTTTGGACTATACTATTGGCAGTTGCATTTTCCTCTCTCTTCTCTAGGGAAAAGTCACTTGGGGCCCAGAGAGGGGAGAGGTCAGGCTTGTCTTTTACATGTCTGGTAATAGGCAGAATATCAGAAAGTGAGAAGTCAGGTTTGAACATTGTCTTCAAAATGAATATATCTGTGAAACCATGTGAAGGGCACCACTATGTCTGTACTTCAGTCACTCCCTCCTTTTCCCATTGGGGGGAGGAGTATGACAGTGTCTGGAACCATTGTATGTCCCCTCTGATGTTGCCCTTATCTTGATCTAGTATATGACCTAGAGGCTCACTACTCTCCTTTTTTTATTGACCAAATACTTATTTTCCACCATAATTTGCAAATAAATTCATTAAAAATCCTACAATGTGATTTTCAGGATTTTTTATTTCTCATTTTGTCTGTCATAGTTGAAGTGTACCTATGATGAAAATTACAGGCCTCTCTCATCTTTTTAAGTGGGAGAACTTGCACAATTGGTGACTGACTAAATACTTTTTTTCCCCACTGTAGCAACTATTTCAAGTTAATTAAAGCTAATTCCTTTAGCCTATACGAGGTTGACTAATCATTCAAATGGATTAATAAATTAAATCTGTTTTACCAGCTTAATGGTGTTTAGGGAGACCTTTGAAATTCTACCTTCACTGGTACCTGGTCGATTTTAGCTTGTGTTAACAATGATCTCCGGTGATGAAGAATCACCAGTAATTATTTTTTTAATAATTCAGGTTATGTTGTACGATATCTAACCAGTCTCAACTGATTGGATATCATTGTCTCATTCAATTTAATACATACATTAAATTGCTACACTACCTTTTCAGGTTGGTTATTGGAATAATACGCAAACTAATGTGTTCTAATCATTGAGACATAGTTCAACTTTTCAATGTTAACTTAGAGATAGCAACTCTTTCAGGTGAATTAAAGTTACAATTCCCAAATAGCCTACACAGGTTAGATTTATCATTAAAATCGATTTAATCAATTAAATCTGTTTTGGCAAGTTCAGTAACAACCAACTCACATTACTGACCCAGTCTTGATGATTCATTGATGTTTACAAACTGAGTTAAATCGTGTTTGCATCCTCCAACTCAAAAACCCAAACATGACATAAATTGAAATAACTGATAATCATAACAATGAGCAATCCATCAGATAGGTTTCCACCCATTTCCCCTCCAATCAGTGGACCTTCACCCACGGAAAGATTGATCGCTGACCTCAGCAACGATGCAAATCCTAACTATGCCTAGGGGCTGAAAATGTTAGATTTCGATGCCATAAGCGAGAAAAATGTAGACATTGCGACAGATGCTCTTCAAAAAAGACCATCAGGTGGAGGCCTTGTGAAGGTTCTCTCCAGTTTAGCCCTCAACTATGCCCACCAGCAGAGATGAAGCATCAAAAGCAAGTCGGGCTAAGAGCCTGGACATCTCGACTTTCGAGCTTAGGCGGGAACCATCACTCGAATTAGAAGGTGCTGCATCGGGGACATGTGCGGTAAAAGATGACGCCATCAGTTGAGAGAATTGTTTAACAAACACAGTGAGATCCAGACTCACTGGATTGCGGGGTTACAGGTATCCATGCAACATCAAAACACCTACAAATCTTCACGAGGTGCGCAGCTTCTTGGGAGTATGTAATTACTCCCGTCAATTCATCGACTTGTCAAAACCGTTCTTCTTCAGAAAGACATCCCATTCGATTGGGATGTCACTCACAACAAAGCTGTGGCTTCCTTGAAAAACGTGCTTTTCGAGGTTCCCTGCCTGGTATACCCCAACAAAGACAAGACAGTCTTCTTGGAAGTCGGTTTCTCAGAGCACTGCCAAAGTGCTGGGTTGTACCAAAAAAACGACCAAGACAAACGTGTGGTTGCTTACGCGAGCAAAACACTCAACACTGCTGAACACAAATACTCAGACTGCGAAAAAGCGCTGCTGTCGACAGTCTGGGCAATTAAACACTTCACCAGTTATGTCGAAAAAGGTGATCATAGAAACATGTCACCAGCCTGTGACTTTTCTGAAAAGCTAATGAATCCGTGAGGGTGTTGTACACAATAGCAGGATAGCGGCTTGACTCATGACGCCACAGAACCATAATGTAGTAATCAACTACGCAAAAGCGAAAAACCTGCCTTTGGGTAGTGCTTTGGTGGTGTGTCAACGCTGTGGTGACGATGAAACCGACTCCGCACCACCGCCGTATGACATCGCTCCGCCATTGCCTACGAACCATCACTACTTCGAAGACAACGTGTGTCTTGACATGCCAATGGAATTTGTAGATGGCTGTTCTTGCCGCCATCTAGACCAAATGCAAGCTGGGGTGGGATTGGTATGGCACAACAACATTCCGTGCAAACCACTTCAATTTCAGCTTGGCAACAAAACCAGCCAGTTTGCAGAAGTGGCTGGCGTGCTGATCACCCTGCAAACGGCGGTGTAACACGAATTGTCAGAACTGGCGATCTGCACCGACTCAAACTAAGCGAGACTCACCTTCTTATGCCACTTGCCGTTTTGGAAACAAAAGCACATGACTACTTCAAGTGGTAAAGAGGTGAAAAACAAAGAGCTCATCCTAGCTTGTGAAGACCTCATCACCAAACACGACATACAGGTGTATTGGAAGAAAGTCAAAGGACACTCCAAATCACCTGGTCGTGACAAACTTGGTAACGGCCATGCCGACAGCATGGCGAAATCCGGTGCAATTCACGGCACCCCTTGGGTGTTTGATGCTCGAGATGAAAAAAAAAACACTGAGGAAGCTATGGTGTCTGCGGTAACACGTAGCCATGTAGCACCACGGAAAACATCTTCGCACGAACATAATGTGTTGCTAATGCATTCATTCCTGTATGGCGACTTGGTAGCAATGGAACACCAAGATGAGTCCCTCGCCACTTTGATGGTGTTCCTGTCAGATCCTGTCAACCACCCAGTGTCCAAACTGGCTTTGGCAGATTCACACGACTTACATTCGCTGTACGCAACTAAACAGCACCTCACACTTGTACATGACCTACTGGTGTATGTTTCAGAAACCGACAACGCTCGAAGGTGGGTGGTTCCTAACATACAGAGGGAGATAATGATAGCCCATGCCCACGACAAGCCATGTGAAGTCCATAGGGGGGTCAAGGCTACATGTAAAACATTGTGACAGGTGGCCTACTGGCCTCACATGGAACAAGACGTGGCACAATATGTGAGGGGCTGTCTAGTTTGCTGCCAGTTTCAACCCTCCAAGCCACTTCACAGAGCACCCCTGCAACGCAAGGGTGTGTCTTACCCCTGGAGCTCGATCCAGATCGACTGGGTCGGCCCAGTTGCCAGGTCAGCCAGAGGCAACAAGTATCTCCTCACAGTGACTTGCGCATTCACAAAGTGGGTGTAGTGCCTGCCGGCGACCAATGACACAGCGGAAACCACAGCCGTTCTTTTGCTAAACCACGTTTTCAGTCGTTTCGGCCTGCCAGGAGAAACCGTGGACAGCGACAGAGGAACCCACTTTTCGGCAGCCGTAATGACTGAACTGTGGAGGCTTCTGGGAGTCAAAGCTAAACTCCACATCGCATACCACCCTAGGAGCTCGGGCAGGGTAGAAAGGAGCCACCAAACAATCATCAGAATCTTGAGGAAATATGTGGCAGCCAACCACAAAGATTGGGACCTCAAACTCCCATTGGTACTGATGGCGATCAGAGCCACGTGCACCAGGTCTACAGGAATAACACCCTTCGAGATGATGATGGGCCGGTAAATGACGCTTCCACTGCATCTCCTGTACCAACCGTGAGATGTCGCCGCAGCCACCGCCTACACGGCTCATCAATACGTGACCGACCTGCGGAACCATCTCCAGACTACCTTGCGTATGCTCAAGGACAGTTGGAAAGAAGTGCAGAAGGTGACAAGACCTATTACGACAAAAAGGCCTCACACCAGGTGTTCGAGGTCGGGGATAAGGTGTGGTACTACATATACACCACGGGCATCGCAACAGAGTTCCTGCCCCACTGGACGGGGCGATACGAGATTGTGGTGAAGCTATCACCAGTAGCTTACCAGATCAGAATTAGCAAAGGTCGACACAACACCAAATCAAGTGGTACACTCCCCCCATGGGAATAGAAGGGGTGCTAGCCAGCACCGAATAGATAAAAACCTAGCAAAGTCAGAGGTACTAAGAAAATTCTTAAGTACCCTCAGCTGATCCCTTCCAGGAGATCAGTACGTTGCACCTAACATCTTTTATTCTCTTCCCAGCTACCAGATATACATCTGTTGTCACTATTGATATCGTCCTGCGCTGTACTGTTTAAAAATAAGAAAACCAAAAAAATAGTTGTCAAAACATTTTTGTTTACAAAAACAATTAACTTAAATAATCCAACAATCTCTGATTATGCGTTTCTGTAGGATGGAGTTCCTTTGGCTGATCCTGACACTCTGCGCCCTGGTCAAAACCAATCCAGCAGATGTAATCACGAACGGACCCCCTACGGGAATCGTTCTCCGCGACGATCCAGGACTCCTCATAACTAATTGCAGAGTACACACGAGGGTGTATGTCCGCCTAGATGCAGAGAATGTGTACCGCCAATACATTCCACCTGCAGCGCATTTGAGTTGGACCGGGGCTGACTGGACCAGCAAGGCAATTAAGCACGCCGAGCTAGGCACTGCCCATATGTTGGCCCAACTCTCACAGTAACCCAGTCAGAACTAGCCGAGCCCAGGCGAGAGAAACGATTCATCGGTGCGCTACTATCGATAGGGGCAGCCGTAGGGTCACTATTTCCCCTTGGTACCACTGCCGTCAACGCAGTCAGTCTAGCCACAGTCAAGACGAATGTTAGGGAGATTACTGAAGAGATGCCACTTATCAAGCAGCATATGAAGGCACAGGCCCTCAGGTTGCAACATGTGGGAAAGTCTCTCCAGGACACTATTCTGGTGGTCAACACACACACTACTCTCCTGAACAAAACTATCCTGTCTATAGGAAAGCTAGCAAAGGTCATGAATCATGACTATGCCCATGTCCAATTGGTTCGATTGTTACTGGAGGATTTTCTCTGTGAAGTTCTGGACCACTTGGCCATGAATAGAATTCCCTCATATCTAGTGCCCCTCTCAATGGTGCACGACATATTGACCCCAGCTACTTCAACCACGATAAGCCATTACAGTCACATTTGGCCTATAGTCTGGGGTCGGCCATCCCAATACACATTGATGTTGATCGTAATGAAGTGGGATTTCTACTGCGCTGCCAGTTGTTGAACTGGAGAATATCTATAGATTGAAAACAGTTCTCAATGTAGGATTTTGGCGCGACAGTACCCATGTAAAGATTGCCACGCCCCCAGTTGTAGCTTATCAGGAAAACAACCCAGATTTCTATCTCACCCCTAACCTGTTAATGTGTACTCTAACCAAAGATGTCCACTACCTCTGTCCTAGCAAACCGTTTGTCAGGGATAACACTGAGCGTCTTTGTGGTATTAAAGCTATCACCAGCAAAGAACGCTGTAGAGCCAAACTAACAGCCAGGGATGGGGCCACCACCACACAAGTGGAGGTGGTAGGGAACCGGTGGTTGGTCAACCCCCCGTTCGCGTCCGCCACTATGACTTACGAACGCCAGGACTCCATCATCCAATTGAACCTCCCCAACCAGACTGTTTTTGTTAAAGTACCAGAGGGGGCGATTATTCACATAGAAGACCTCGCCCTATACCAACGTCCCTACGACAGGATAGACACAGAGATTGAAATGCCGGATGCTTTTGCGAAACGTTCCCTTGAGTTACCACAAGCCATTCAAAACCAAATCCAGTATGAGGGACCCATGACTATTGATCTTAGCGTACTGGATGAGGCACTTTTAGTTGACCCGACTGACTACAGACCAAAAGATTGGTCTGTCGCCCGCTCTTGGATGGTGCCGGACAGTATCCTGACTGTTACCATGATCCTTGGTCTTATTTCCCTTGGCGTGTGCACCTACTACGTACACAGGCGCACACGTGCAATGGAAGACCTTTGGTCTTATACTAGGATCACCCGTGGGACGGAAGCGATCCCGATTTTTGGAAAGTTGGTAATAGATCCTGAAACCCCCTCATGGGGCCCAGTCCCAGCCTCCTCTCCCGAACTCGCTAGGTCAACCCAGTAATGTCCCCAATGTAAGCTTTGGCCTTCAGGGGCCAAGTTTTTCCAAGTGCCTTAACTACCCACCTGCAAGTAGGATCCCCCTAGACATGACATTAGAGACAATGCCATGATAGAGTCATTTAGCCAAGACCTTGGACATATATAGAACATAGTCCAAATTAGATGATTAAGGTGTGGTAGACACATTTTGTAAACTTTTATGTTTCTATTCCAATTCTTCGTTTCATTTCCTTTGACACTTAGGAAGCAGTAGAGCCACAACGCCGCTCGTTTGGGGAGGAAATGTAATGATGTATTTCCTGTAGAGCCACAACGCCGCTCGTTTGGGAGAGGAATGTAATGATGTATTTCCTGTGTGTTAGGCCACTGCCTAGACAACATTCCTGTGTGTTATTAACTTAGGCCACAGACAACATCTGCAGAACATTAAACAAATAAAGTTTGGAGCAATACTGCCTAGGTCCACTAGCTGGGATAATTGTACTTTGTGTGGAAAATGTCCAAATCAAAGAGAATGTTTTGGTAAAGATGAAATGTGAAGTTAGTTGTCTGGGCAAATCTAGACCTTGCCTCTTAACATGCCCAGAGAATTGCCCTAAAGGCTGTTACCCACTTCTGACCCGAGGGTATAAGACATGTGAGTGAAGAATTAACATATCAGACTAAGTGACCCAAGCTGCATCCGAGGTCTAAAAAGTCAACGAACCCAAAACTCAACCCAAGGTTGAAGACAAAGAAATATTTTTCTACCCATGCTACTGATGAATAGCTGTGTCTAAGCGGGTGAATTCAAGCCGGACCACCTAACCTCCACTTTCCTTCGAATCGTGGTATTTACACTGTTTCATTCCTACGCTGTGAGCCCTGAGCTACAGAGCTGTCTGCCCTCAGAAGAGCCTTCCCAGAGAAAGGGCGGGGAATCAGACCAAAAGGACACTGACATCGTGAGGACGACCAGAGAGTTGCGCCGGAGAAGTGCGTCATTGAGAATCCTAAACGGCCCACGCGGAGCTTCCCATCTGAGACCTCCCACACGTAATTACATCATTATATTCTGACCCATAAGAGCGGCAGTTTGGGGCAAGGCTAGGGTTAAAATAAGCATAGCTGAAAAATGCACCCAAATGTATATTTCTCTTGTGTACTTTCTCTTTTTCTCTCTCTTAAATCCCCATTTTGGGTAACACGCACCATAGTGTGTCGGCCTGTTATAAATTCTAATCAATAGCCTAGAATGTGTTTTTGTGTATGTGTATCTTTTATCATCATTTTAGCTTTCTAGTAAATAAATACTCAACTAAGATTGGTGTGGTACGAACTCATTGGTGAGACCCGGGTCTGTGCAGATTCCCGGATTATGCAACATTCAGAATGAGACTGTAGAGGAAAGTGATTAATTAGCGACTGTTGTAAAATCGATATTCTGATATTCTTTGAGTTAATTTGGGAAATAGAAACTCAATAAAACAAATTTTCCCATGGTGCCCCAGGTTAATGAGTTAATAATTGCTTGATTCAGTTAATCACGCAATTAGAAACCTTTAATCATTCGATGAGCAACAGTCGTCACATTAACTAATACAACGTCACAACAACAAGGTCAGCGACAGAGTAGCCAATGCTTCTGTCCAATAGCCTGGGGACACAGCAAAGGGTCAGCCACAGAGTAGCCCAGACTTCTGTCCGATAGCCTGGAGACGCAGCCTGGTTACCCACAGAGCCTAAATTTAAGTAGGTTGTGAGGCTTTAACCGTGCTTGTGGAAAACCAGAATGAAAGACAGGCATCAATGTTTCAATAGCACCCTAAAAGTCTGTTACCTCACTATTGTTGTTTGTTACATTTTCCATTTATGTTTACCTTTATTTAACTTGGCAAGTCAGTTAAGGACAAATTCTTATTCAAAATGATGGCCTAGGAACAGTGGGTTAACCACCTTGTTCAGGGGAAGAACGACAGATTTGTACCTTGTCAGCTCAGGGATTTGATCAAGCAACGTTTTGCTAGAGGCACCAATGCTCTAACCACTAGCCTACAGTGTCAGTGTCATTGTCTGTTACATCACTCTTCTAGCAGGATATCCTTCTCTAGCATGACATCACTGAACTTCAGTCAACTCACTCCCTGAGTTAATTCAATTATTAATGCAAAAAAAGACACTTGTTTTATTTCAGCAGCCTGGAATCTAAACTGAATATTGCTCAATTTCACCATTATTCAGAGTGGATTCCAGGCTATACAAAAAATTATAATATTATTGACACATACACCAGAGAGTGCAGGAAAATGTGTTGTTTTACAGGGTCAGTCATGGTAGTACAGCACCCCTGGAGGAAATTAGGGCTAAGTGCCTTGCTCAAGAACACATCAACAGATTTTTTACCTTGTTGGTTCAAGTATTTGAACCAGCAACCTTTGGCTACTGGCCCAATGCTCTAATCGCTAGGCTACTTGCAGCAGGCAATATAAGCAATGTGTATAGAAATCATAAGAAAGGGAAGTCATGCCCTGTTCCAGAATGGCCTTTAGAGAGCACTACAGCACTGTCACACTGCTACTCAACATAGTTCTCTATTATACTGCTCTGTTCCACAGTGTACTGTGGAACTCATCTGATGTTCAGAGTCTGAACCTCTCTAAAAGAAGGAAAGACTAGGGTAAACAAGTCAGCTGATCGTATCTGGGTTCCCTTCCTGTTGCATGAAGTGGGATAAAATGATCATTAACATGCTATTTATGACCATATAGGTCCCTGGGTCACATGAAGGCACCACATGTTGAAATGCATGCATCGCATCCATTTTCCACTCATCTTTTTCTCCCAATAAGATGAGTAAAAAAATTACCATTTGTCAGCTTGTACCTTGCAGTTTTCTGACATCATTAAGGATTGTGTGAACAGCTTGAAATATAAGGCAGGCTGGAGGAGGAAGTAAGAGGAATCTGATGTGTACGAGCGACAGAGGACAGATGTGCAGGGCTTGAATAGTAGCAGAGCATTGTTAAATGAAGGAACCAAAATATACTGGGCTAATTATAGTAAATGTTTTATGTAGAGAGAAGGAGTTAGAGAGAAGAAGAGAGCTCAAAAAGAAAATAGGACAGAAGATTTAAAATTTTCAAGCAGCCCACTTTTTCAGGGCAAAGGGATATACCATATCAAGCACAGTGCCTCTACCTTTCTGGTCCAACCATGGTTGCCTACAAACCAAAAATGAGTCCCCTTTTAATTAATTCATTGAGCTTATTGTTTTCTCTGTACACTGAAATGAAGAGAAAAGCATATTGGCAGAGAGTTAGGTTGCTCAAACAAGGCAGGCAGCCTGAGAGTAGCTGCTGGGAAGCAACGATACACTCAGAGTTAATTGCTTTGTTTACGTAACCAGGAGCTGATTATCAAAAAACGAGAGACCTACTTTTCAAGGGCTCCAATTTGCACATCTCCCTGTGACAAACTAAAATAAAACATCTTAAGAAAAGAAGCAACCTCATGGTCAAGATAAATGCATGAAAACCAGAGAGAGAGAAACAAAATGTATAGCTTTTATAAGAGGCATGAACAAGATTCTCTGCCTGTCACATTCAGTTTAGTAAATCAGTGTGACAGTGAATAGCAATAAAAGGAGAAGGAAATATGGTGTTTGGAGGCATAGCATAGGGGAGAGAAAGAAAATGGATAGAGAATAGAAAAATATACAAATAGTGAGTGTTGAAATACTACAGTGACGGACTCGTCAGAAAGTATATTGGATTAATAATTCAGTTAAGGGTTGCCAGCTAGGAGACAGAGAGACACACAGAGAGGAGGAGAGAGACAAAGACACAGAGATGGACAGACAGAGAGACAAACAAACGGAGAGACAGACAGACGGAGAGACAGACAGACAGAGATGGAGAGACAGACAGATGAGAAGGAGAGACAGACAGATGGAGAGAGATAGACAGACAGACAAAGAGATGGAGAGAGACAGATGGAGAGAGAGATGGAGAGAGAGACAGATGGATAGAGAGAGAGAGACTGAGTGGGAAGTTTTGGAGAGGGGGAGACACTTTCCACACTACACTTCATTACAGCGAGGGAGAGTGTGTGGTGGGGAGGCAAGACGCTCAGGGAGAGTATCAGGGAAGATTTACATATTCCCACAGTCACTCTCCTCCCGCAAGGAACCAACCAGCTCTGGGAAAATGTTGAATGTGATACTTAAGTTTCAACTTGGGCCCCAAGTGGACCCATTTTCTAACAAAGCTATCTTTTGAGAATCAAGCCCAATCTTGTAGGAAAGGACGGAGAAGGTAGAGAACGATGGTCCTGCCGCCCCCTCCCTCTCATCTCGTCTCTTCTCCTCTCCCAGACATCCTCATCTCACTTCTGCCCCCTCATCTTCGGTTTTAATACCCATCCAGCAAGATTCTAAAGGAGACCATACAGGGATAGAAAAATCCTCTAACGGAACTCGGAATGAATCTCCAGAATGATGGAATCGTTCCACTGCTCTGAGTCGGAATACAGAACAGACTGATCACGGTTCTGACCCAACAGGGAAGCTCCTACTAATATCTGCTGTATATTTTTGAGTAACATATAAACCCACAACACAACATGTGTCAAGAGGCTGATACACAGGGAGTCAAAGGCTAAAGAGAATTTAAAACATTAGCATTTCTGGGTAATTCCACTTAATCCAAACACTAACATTACAGTATGGAGGTAAATCTAATTGAAGAGGGGATGAGAAAGTTAAGGCGGATATATCCAATGTGGGAAAAGATAGTGTGATTAATTAGCATTGTTGATGGGGTTGTTTCATGAAACAGTGAGAGGGAATTAATTCGAAATATGCGTTGTATGTTATTATTGAACGAATAACCTTATCTGTGGACCGGCATTAAAGAAGCATATTTGATTGGATTTCTGTTTTTGTAATCGTGCTTCTATTTCTACTAGTTCAATTAATAACATGGAGAGATGAACTGTTAGTGTCAACATGCTAAGCTCATGTAATCATGTAAAAACACATCATAGATAGAGGGGGATGAGGGAGCATCAATGAGAGATCACCGTGAAGCAGGACATAGCATACCAGCAAACTTGGAAAAAGTGCTTGCTTGTTACAGGCTGTCATCCATGCTAGATCAAACAATGATACGGTGATATACAAATATAGGCCGGGATAACAAGTTACATTTTGAGTTTCAAGGCAATTTTCAAGGGGTTAAAGGTCAAATTGGTGAATATGAGCATGATGGAAATGATAATAGATTTAGGTAAAAAATCCTGACATTCTCAACACAAACGGAATAGATTATCAAACAAACACAGACTATGGAATGGATGCATTAATAGTTACTTTTCGTGAAGTTATTATGCTTTAAGACATTCAATTATACAAAAAATATGACAATTCTGATGTTTTCAGCTAGATTTGTGGTCTGTAGCATCACGAAGGACCCTTCTCTGATGATGTAGACCCTTTGAAAAAACTTTGGGAGACCCAACTAAACCAGGAGAACTTTACCTTTTAAGAATATAACTTTCTATGCTGGAGATACAGTATTGGGTTTCAAATGTACAAGCAGCGATTCTGACCAGATTTACTGAAGCGACTATTTTATCATACATACACACACAGAATATGGAATAAACATATTTACAGTGCCTTGCGAAAGTATTCGGCCCCCTTGAACTTTGCGCCCTTTTGCCACATTTCAGGCTTCAAACAAAGATATAAAACTGTATTTTTTTGTGAAGAATCAACAACAAGTGGGACACAATCATGAAGTGGAACAACATTTATTGGATATTTCAAACTTTTTTAACAAATCAAAAACTGAAGAATTGGGCGTGCAAAATTATTCAGCCCCCTTAAGTTAATACTTTGTAGCGCCACCTTTTGCTGCGATTACAGCTGTAAGTCGCTTGGGGTATGTCTCTATCAGTTTTGCACATCGAGAGACTGACATTTTTTCCCATTCCTCCTTGCAAAACAGCTCGAGCTCAGTGAGGTTGGATGGAGAGCATTTGTGAACAGCAGTTTTCAGTTCTTTCCACAGATTCTCGATTGGATTCAGGTCTGGACTTTGACTTGGCCATTCTAACACCTGTATATGTTTATTTTTGAACCATTCCATTGTAGATTTTGCTTTATGTTTTGGATCACTGTCTTGTTGGAAGACAAATCTCCGTCCCAGTCTCAGGTCTTTTGCAGACTCCATCAGGTTTTCTTCCAGAATGGTCCTGTATTTGGCTCCATCCAGCTTCCCATCAATTTTAACCATCTTCCCTGTCCCTGCTGAAGAGAAGCAGGCCCAAACCATGATGCTGCCACCACCATGTTTGACAGTAGGGATGGTGTGTTCAGGGTGATGAGCTGTGTTGCTTTTACGCCAAACATAATGTTTTGCATTGTTGCCAAAAAGTTTTGGTTTCATCTGACCAGAGCACCTTCTTCCACATGTTTGGTGTGTCTCCCAGGTGGCTTGTGGCAAACTTTAAACAACACTTTTTATGGATATCTTTAAGAAATGGCTTTCTTCTTGCCACTCTTCCATAAAGGCCAGATTTGTGCAATATACGACTGGTTGTTGTCCTATGGACAGAGTCTCCCACCTCAGCTGTAGATCTCTGCAGTTCATCCAGAGTGATCATGGGCCTCTTGGCTGCATCTCTGATCAGTCTTCTCCTTGTATGAGCTGAAAGTTTAGAGTGACGGCCAGGTCTTGGTAGATTTGCAGTGGTCTGATACTCATTCCATTTCAATATTATCGCTTGCACAGTGCTCCTTGGGATGTTTAAAGCTTGGGAAATCTTTTTGTATCCAAATCCGGCTTTAAACTTCTTTACAACAGTATCTCGGACCTGCCTGGTGTGTTCCTTGTTCTTCATGATGCTCTCTGCGCTTTTAACGGACCTCTGAGACTATCACAGTGCAGGTGCATTTATACGGAGACTTGATTACACACAGGTGGATTGTATTTATCATCATTAGTCATTTAGGTCAACATTGGATCATTCAGAGATCCTCACTGAACTTCTGGAGAGAGTTTGCTGCACTGAAAGTAAAGGGGCTGAATAATTTTGCACGCCCAATTTTTCAGTTTTTGATTTGTTAAAAAAGTTTGAAATATCCAATAAATGTCGTTCCACTTCATGATTGTGTCCCACTTGTTGTTGATTCTTCACAAAAAAATACAGTTTTATATCTTTATGTTTGAAGCCTGAAATGTAGCAAAAGGTCGCAAAGTTCAAGGGGGCCGAATACTTTCGCAAGGCACTGTATGTTAATTTGTCATTAGTATGCTTTAAAAGGTCCAATGCAGCCGTTTTTAAAAAATCTCAAAATCAAATTGAGTAAAGGGACAGTTAGAATTTTATTGGGAAGGGTTGTGTTTTTTAAATATTATTGGACACAGGGGAGGGTAGTGTGTTTTCTCCCTGGTTTACATTCGCTCTTCTGCAAGTTTTACTATATAATGTCTTCCATCCTAGCCACATGTCCTCATCTGCTTGCATGCTCCTACCCTATATCAAGGTGTTTTGGTACTTCCTTTATGACCTACGCTTTTCCACGCGGTAACCTTTACTATACCACAGGCCAATATAGTCTAATGGTTTATCCTGCCATCTGTCCATTATTCATAGTGACAATAGTGGTAGGTGGATCATTTGCCCAGATCTGCAATAGGCTAGCTACCACACATAAAAGCTTTCAAAGATGGATACATGTTCAATATGAATCCACAAGAACAAGTAGGAATAACTGATAGACAGCAGGAGAAACGAGGTTCATCGTTGCATATGAAAAAATAGTGAAGACATGAGACATGCAGCTCAAAAAGATACCATATCGATCTTGTTTTAGGGACTATAGAACTATCCTACCTAGACTACCCAAACACCACAATGCAATGAATGAATGCTTTTTGTTTTTAAGGGAGTACAAAATTCTACTCTAGGCTGCAGTGAAAATGTCCTTTTAATAACGACACTGCACAAAATCCCTGTGATTTGAATGTTTCTTTCCAGTTGGATCAGTTTTGTGTCAACTCTCTACATTTTATGATGTCTAGAAAGGCACAGTACAGGACAGACTGGCTGTATTTTTACTTCTATGTAATATTTGACTTAGATGCGCTGTCTGTTGCGGATCATCATTCTACCAAGTCGCCCTATAATAATGTGTCTCTGCCTCCTCTCCAATCCGAGCGGTTATTCCTCGCACACCTATAACCTACCGCTTCCATTTTAGCCAAATATTTGTCATTTAACTTTTAAAATGTATTACCTTTTTATAAGATGCATAAACACAAACAGTCACAATCTTTTAATCTGATTAGGTTACTTCAAATGTCTCCTGTAGGCATGCACACGTTCATTCAAAATATAATTTCATCATCTTCAAAATGGCTTGACGTTAACCATGTTGCCATCCAATCTTTTTATGTGAATAAAGTACATGTAGGATAAAAACTGTCACGACGCCATGCAGTTTATTAGGCTATACCCGCACTGTATCTGCAAGCTGTTAGCAACCAGAGGGAAAAAACTCTAGACCACTTTTATTCCAGACACAGAGACACGTACAAATCTCTCCCTCCATTTGGCAAATCTGACCATAATTATATCCTCCTGATACCTGCTTACAAGCAGAAAGCACCAGTGACTTGGTCAATAAAAAAGTGATCAGATGAAGCAGATGCTAAGCTACAGGACTGTTTTGCTAGCACAGACTGGAATATGTTCTGGGATTCTTCCAATGGCATTGAGGGGTACACCACATCAGTCACTGGCTTCATCAATAAGTGCATCGATGACATAATCCCCACAGTGAATGTACGTACATACCCCAACCAGAAGCCATGGATTAAAGGCAACATCCGCACTGGGCTAAAGGGTAGAGCTGCCATTTTCTAGGAGCGGGACTCTAACACGGAAGCTAACAAGAAATCCTGTTATGCTCTCCAACGAACCACGAAACAGGCAAAGTGTCAATACAGGACTAAAATCAAATCGTACTACACATCAGATGCTTGTCGGATGTGGCAGGGCTTGCAAACTATTACAGACTACAAAGGGAAGCACAGCCGAGAGCTGCCCAGTGACACGAGCCTACAACACGAGCTAAATTACTTCTATGCTTGCTTTGAGGCAAGAAATGCTGAAACATGAATGAGAGCATCAGCTGTTCCGGACGACTGTGTGATCACGCTCTCTGTAGCCGATGTGAGTAAGACCTTAAAACAGGTCAACAATCACAAGGCCACAGGGCCAGACGGATAACCAGGACGTGTACTCTGAGCATGCACTGACCAACTCGCAAGTGTCTTCACTGACATTTTCAACCTCTCCCTGTCTTAGTCTGTAATACCAACATGTTTCAAGCAGACCACAATACTCCTTGTGCCCATGAAAACTAAGGTAATCTGCCTAAATGACTACAGACCCGTAGCACTCACGTCTGTAGCCATGAAGTGCTTTGAAAGGCTGGCTCACATCAACACCATTATCCCAGAAACCCTAGGCCCCCCCCCGCAATTTGCATACCGCATAGATCCACAGATGATGCAATCTCTATTGCACTCCACACTGCCCTTTCACACCTCGACAAAAGGAACACCTGTGTGAGAATGCTATTTATTGACTACAGCTCAGCGTTCAACACCATAGTGCCCAGAAAGCTCATCACTAAGCTAAGGACCCTGGGACTAAACACCTCACTCTGCAACTGGATCCTGCACTTCTTGACGGGCCGCTCCCAGGTGGTAAGGGTAGGTGAGAACACATCCACCACGCTGATCCTCAACACGGGGGCCCTTCAGGGGTGTGTGCTCAGTCCCCTCCTGTACTCCCTGTTCACCCATGACTGCATGGCCAGGCACGACTCCAACACCATCATTAAGTTTACGATGACCGGTGGTAGGCCGGTCATCACAGGTGGTAGGCCTGATCACTGACAACGATGAGACAGCCTATTTTATTTTACTAGGCAAGTCAGTTAAGAACAAATTCTTATTTTCAATGATGGCCTAGGAACAGTGGGTTAACTGCCTGTTCAGGGGCAGAACGATATATTTGTACCTTGTCAGCTCGGGGATTTGAACTTGCAACCTTCCGGTTACTAGTTCAACGCTCTAACCACTAGGCTACTAGGCTACCCTGCCGCCCATAAGGAAGAAGTCAGAGACCTGGCCATATGGTGCCAAGAAAACAACCTCTCCCTTAACGTATTCAAGACTAAGGAAATTATTGTGGACTAGAGGAAAAGGAGGACTGAGCACGCTCCCATTCTCAGCGACAGAGCTGTAGTGGAGCAGGTTGAGAGCTTCAAGTTCCTTGGTGTCCACATCACCACCAAACTAACATGATCCAAGCACACCAAAACTGTCGTGAAGAGGGCACGACAAAACCTATTCCCCCTCAGGAGACTGAAAAGATTTGTCATGGGTCCTCAGATCCTCAAAAGGTTCTACAGCTGCACCATCAAGAGAATCCTGACGGGTTGCATCACTGCCTGGTATGGCAACTGCTCGGCCTCCAACCGTAAGGCACTACAGAGAGTAGTGCGTATGCCCAAAACATCACTGGGGCCAAACTTCCTGCCATCCAGGACCTCTATACCAGGTGGTGTCAGAGGAAGGCCCTAAAAATTGTAAAACACTCCAGCCACAGACTGTTCTCTCTGCTATCGCACGGCAAGCGGTACCGGAATGCCAAGTCTAGGTCCAAGAGGCTTCTAAACAGCCTCTACCCCCAAGCCATAAGACTCGTAAACATCTAATCAAATGGCTACCCAGACTATTTGCATTGCCCCCCTCTTTTATGCTGCTGCTACTCTCTGTTACTATCTATGCATAGTCACTTTAATAACTCTACCTACATGTACATATTCCCTCAATTACCTCGACTAACCAGTGACCCACACATTGACTCTGTACCCGTATCCAGTGGCGGTTCTAGCTTGTATGGCTCCCTGGACAAACCCCCATTTCAGAGCTATTCTACACTAACTGTAATTTTAATTCAGACAATTGGAACAACACAAATTAATTTAAACATTTAAAACTATATAAATATAAAAAATAAGTACAAAAATAAGACTCATATATATCAAAAAGTAACAAAGACAAATAGAAACAAATTTGTGTTGATTTGGCACTTGAGCGTCAATGCATTACCAATCCCCCAACACTGTCAACTAAGAGTCAAGACTAAACCAATTCACTTTGGTGATGTGCAGACTGCTTTTATATTATTAACTATTTGTGGTTTATTTGGTAGTATTTCGTAGTGTGACTGATTTTACTAATTGCATTAGTACTGTACAAAATTAGAGGTGCGCTATTTGATAGATTCCCCCGCTCCCCCTACCTCTGGCTTCCAGTGGGGAGACCTGAGGTCAACCTACCCCCGCCCCCTCCCCATCTCGTACTTGGGAGACCTTCCCAAGCAGTAGTATGCCTAGCTCACAAACTAGAATCAGGGCGCCCACTCTGACAAGGTTAATTGACCCTCAGTCCCACACAGTAACATGATATCATTGACGTGACGTGCAAATGAGCGATAGAAAACCGATCGCGCAAATGTCACCATTACGATTTTTTTTTGTGTGGGTGTCCGGGGCCGCCCAGGGTGGCTGCCCATGTCACCTATACCTAAATCCGCCACTGCCGGTACCCCCTGTATATAGCCTCGCTATTGTTTTTTTGTTTTTGTATTTTCCTTAAAACTGCATTGTTGGTTAATAAGGGTTTGTAAGTATCCATTTCACTGTTGTATTCGGCGCATGTGACAAATAAAATGTCATTTGATTTAGAGCGCACCTGCCAATACTGTACCAGAATGGGCATATTAATTCGCTATATCTACATTTTTTGTGACAAAACAATCAGTAGGCCTAGAGTTGGAAATGCCGTGGAAACCCATTTAACTTGGATTTTTTATTCGGTACATGGGAATTTAGCCGCAAAAGTAATTTTTATGTGCACTATGTATTTCCGCACAGACTTTTATCTCCAACAAGTCAATTTGATGGACACACAACTCTTATTGGAGAATGCTCATTGTTTTTATGCACATTTTTGAATGTTCGCATGAAAATCTGTCGCCAATTGGATGGAAACCTATGTATAGACACCCTAAATTCTCTGGAAAGTGCGCAAGTCCAGTGTCACTTTAATTATGCCTGCAGATCATGTTTCATCAGCAGCCCAAAATGTTAAGAATAAGCTACAGATCAGTCAAAACAAGCTTGTAAGAATTGTACTTCAACTCCCCACTCATACTCATCTAGAGGTCAAGCATTTTAAGTTGAAAAAGATTGACTCAGCCCTCAGGTACCTATCCAACTATTTTTAATTTGTTAGAGATGTCCACCAGCATAATACCAGAGCCAGAGACTCTAATATTCGCTGTTTTAAATGTAATATTCTATCTGGTAAGAACACATTTTTATACAACGGGGTTGTTGGGTTGAACTACCACAGCAACTCAAAGCCTTACCAACCACTTTTAAAAAGGATGTCAAAAGCTGGCTAATGTGTGAACAGTAGAACATTTTTGTATCTGTATCTCTGTAATGTGTCTGTATCTATGTAATTGTATATGTTTTTATGTAAAAAAATAAAAAATAAGGACCACAATGGAAATAAGTCCCCGACTTTATTGTGAAATAAAAAATGTCTTTGCACTGTATGTATTTTTTTACTGACAAATAAAATCACTCATTTAATCAATCCAAACTGTAAAGCACCAAAAGGTTTAATGACATTCCAAGATTGCCAAGCTTTCAATATTGGGTAAGCCTACAAGTTAGGGAGGGATGTACAGACCACAACTGTAGCTGAAAACATCTGAAACAGCTGTATATTCACATCTTAAAGCATATTATAAACTTTGTGGTTCAAGCCCTGAATGCTGATTGGCTGACAGCTATGGTCAATCAGACATATACCACCAGTATGGCAAATAATTTATTTTTACTGCACTAATTTTTTTATTTATTTAACTAGGCAAGTCAGTTAAGAACAAATTCTAACTTCCAATGACAGCCTAGGAACAGTGGGTAAACTACCTTGTTCAGGAGCAGAACAACAGATTTTTACCTTGTCAGCTTGGCGATTTGGTTAGCAACCTTTGGGTTACTGGCCCAACGCTCTAACCACTAGGCTACCTACCGCCCCAATTACATTGGTAACCAGTTTATAATAGCAATAAGGCACATCAGAGGTTTATGGTATATGGCCAATATACCACGGCTAAGGGCTGTATCCAGACCTAAATCTTTTACTATTTCCATTATTCCATTTTTTCCTTTATTTAACTAGGCAGGTCAGTTAAGAACAAATTATTTTTTTCAATGACGGCCTAGGAACAGTGGGTTAACTGCCTGTTCAGGGGTAGAACGACAGATTTGTACCTTGTCAGCTCGGGGATTTGAACCTTTTCAGTCCAACACTCCAACACTCTAACCACTAGGCTACCCTGCCTCCCCAATTACCTTTAACCCGTTGAAAATTGTCTTGAAAATCAAAATGTAACTTGTTATCCGGCCTGCCTTTGTGTATCACCACATCATTGTTTGATCTAGCATGGATGACAGCCTGTAACAAGCAACAACAAAAAAGCAGGCACTTTATCCAGGTTAGCTGGTCTACTAACAGGGGAGACTACCTGTTTATTTTATTTTATTTTCATGTCGTCAACATGAGCCGCTGCCTTCCCTCCATCTCTGGGAGAATACTTATGGTTTATTTTTTTTCCATTTCTCTCAATCTAATAGCATTATTTGGAATAATAATTTTGCCTTGGAGGCCTGGGGGAGACATCTTAGCGATGCGCCGTGCTAGTCTTCATTTCAGTGTTCCCCGCTGCATCTCAGCAAATGTTCCCCACAGTTTATTGCTTTCTGAAATAGCTCCATTAGTGTCGAAGGAAGCCTAAAATAATGGAATGCAGACAGGCTGGAGACTAGCAAGCTATCCATGTGTTGAGCAGGGATGATTGACAGATGGAGAAGAACAAACCTAGGCTACCTGAAAAACCAACTGGGCTACTGAAGTTATATAAGACTGGTGAAAGTCCTGAAAGTTTGTTAGGCTAGTTGAAACGGTGAAGACACCCATCCAATTTCCATAAATCAGTCACAAAGAGTAAACCAGTGAAAAGACAGAAAAATAACAATGTTTGTTATTGAAACAAAGTAACAGGTGGTTGTTTGGCACATAGTTGTTTGTTTAAACTTTCTGTTAAAAAGCTCAACTGACTTTCAAAGAGTGGGAGTCCAGTCAGTAGTGTGAAAGATGACAACCTAGTAAATGTCATCCAGCCTTCTGTTCCCAGGCCGACTAACTGAACAAACACTGAACATTCTTCTAGTACAGAACCTTGCTGAGACATTTGAGGCAAGGTGAGTGGCAGGTCTTTATTTCAACCCCACACCCTTCCCCCTTGATGCCTTCCCCTGTTTATCCACAACTAGACAGCCCTTTATCCATACAAATATGGGAACCTACCAAATAGTAACCCATATGTTTCTACTCAGACAAGGAGCAGAAAGTGACAGTGAACAACTGTTTGCAGGGTGAGCTCCAACGCCCCTCAGAAAATGGAATGTATTTTCTGCCGTCCTGCATCCCACTCCTGAGCCTGCATGGGACGAGGCAGGAGGATGATCAGTCATGTCAGAGGCAGTGTTTGTTTACCTCATTGTGGTGTGTGTTCGTGTGCTGTGTGTCATACTTTACGTGCTGCCGGGGGGCGATGCCACAATGAATTACAGCTTACACAGAGGAGGCCAACAACCCACCCAGACAGATGAAGCCCCTCCGAACTCTGTGTTTTCATTATTGTCAATCAGACTTTTAACTCCCTGTATGTGTGCGCCTGTGTGTGTTCTCTCCCTGTCAGTTGTGTTCATGCCCACCGGCGGCAATCAGCCCTGGAACTGCACTGTGACAATTCAGAGGAAGTAGAGAAAATAGAACTAATGGGGGGTACAAAACGCTACCACCTCTCCTGCCGTAATATCACTGTGTCTTCAGCCTGCAGACTGTTTAGTACAGAATTTGCCCTGAGATATCAAAAGCTTTAGTAGTTGTTTTGTTTCATGGATCTAGTATCTTAATCATGTTGTTATCCAATTTTGAACATGGTTCTTTCTGAGTAACAGCTGTGGTTGTTTTCTTGGAAGGCCTGAGGGCAGAGCGACAAGGGGCTAGTGGGGGTGGAGGTGAGGGCTCTGTGGTCCCCAGATGGTGCTCTCTCTGTGGTCATGGGTCCAGTGGGGTGGAGGGTGGCTCCCTGGTACCAGGCCATGATTGGATACGCTGACCTGTGAAATCACTCGGAACACTTCGCTTCTCCAGCTATGTACTGTAGCTGGTTTGGAAGCTGGTCGTTAATGGCCTATATTCTACAGGCAATCAAATACTGTAGCGAATGTAAGATCATTCTTGTGAGATTGGTGGACAGGGGGTCGCAGGATCACTTATGAGACAGAACTATTCATGTCACCCCTCCCTACTCTGTTCCTTACACTGTACCTCCTGCACTTCCCTGACAGAAGTCCACTCTGTCTGTTCCTCCCTGATCAACTTACCTTCCACCATGAGGACAACAGAGATATGAAACATGGCTGCCTTCTCATATTGTCATGTTGTTTCCTAAAAGCTGCTGTAAAGGTGAAGTGTTTAGGGGGTCTGGGACACAAAGACAGGTCAGATCAATAAACAACAGCTTTCATCTTGCAAGGCAGGGCTTGCATTCCAAATGGCACCCTATGGGCCCTGGTCAATAGAAGTGCAATATAAAGGGAATAGGGTGCCATTTGGTATGTACTTAGAGAGAATTCCCTGGGCCATTATGGAGTAACCTCCCTGTCAACACATTAACACAGTGCAAAACATTCCCTGGGAGGGGATGGGTAGGCGCACTGACGAGAGGAAGGTGCAGAAAAAAAATCTCTGTGTATTATATTTGAGTCATTTAGCAGACGCGCTTATCCAGAGTGACTAAAAGGATCAATTAGGGTTAAGTTCCTTGCTCAAGGATTTTTCACCTAGGGATTCGAACCAGCAACCTTTCAGACACTGGCTCAACACTCTTAACCGATAGGCTACCTGCCTGGTGCTAACAGTAATATTTTGTCCTGTCCACATTCTGATTGGCTCCAGAGTGGCGCAGCGGTCTAAGGCACTGCATCTCAGTGCTAGAGGTGTCACTACAGACCCTGGGTTGGGTCTAGGCTGTGTCACAACCAGCTGTGATTGGGAGTCCCATAGGGCGGTGCACAATTGGTCCAGCGTCATCCGGGTTAGGGTTTGTCCGGCATTGTAAATAAGAATTTGTTGTTTACTGACTTGCCTAGTTAAATAATAAATACAATTAAAGTGTAGAAGTCGCATTGTGATCTGACTTTCCTGACCACCTCCGAAGACAGGCAAGATGCATTGTTCTTGGATATCTTGTAGACAGATCTGGACAGCGAAACTGTTTAAATCACCATTTTACCACTCTCTTTAATCGTTGACAGGTGGCACCATTGACTCATGGTGTCAAGATGTCTCTTAAACTAAATAAATATTATGTAAACAAAATATCTGTAAAATAATTTGCATACAGGGAGGGACCATGAAATCTGGTCTCAAAGCAGACGTGGCTAGTGGACAGATAAGAGTCAAACTTTAATATCATGTGTAAATGCAATGGCTAATAGGTGGGCACATTCAGAATGTGGACAAGACCTGGACAAAGGATTCCTGGTATAAAAAGGGCTTTATATAACAAATACTCAAGGTGGTCAAGTTGATTGAAGACATAAAAAAAAAGTAGTAGGGAACATCACGTCCACAGACGGGACGTTGCTGTAAACTGTACTGAAGAGTCTTGTTTATCCCATTAGTGTTTTAATTGCAGAGGTCATCATGAGTTGTTGCTGTTGACCCACCTATCACCACCATCAGGCCTTTTCAACAAGGACAACGACTGTGTTTTTCCTCAGGTTGTCATGATGATTACTTCCTAGATCAGCTCTCCTACTTTGAGATGCTTCATGAATAAGCGTTCAGTTCACTTGAACGTTTGCTACGTTGTGGAACGTTTGAACTAAACAAAACATTATTGTACATTCTTGAAAAGACTTTCAGGTATGTTTGCTCCTGGGCGTGGCGAGGTGTGGTTTGAAGCAATGAGTGAAGTATTTAAAGGGCAGTGGCCATGCTGACAGCACTCCCCAAACCCTCCCTATTTTTCAACTGGGCTGCATTCAGTACATACAAACTTAATAGAATGTTCAATTGAATAAAAATGATGCTGTACTGAATGACCAGTTGAGAAAGAGGGAAAGGTTGGATTGTGGTTATTTGCTTCAAGTCACACCCCGGCACACCCACTAAACGGAGCAAACGCATCTCAAAGTCTGTTCAAGAACATACAAGAACGTTTTGGGAAAACATATCGCTCAGTACAAACCTTTTCGCAATGTAGCGAACGTTCAAGCGAATCTTTCCAGAACATAAAAACTTACTGAATGCAGCCCGGTGTTCTGGTCCTAAGCGTGTCCCCTCCTCTGATTGGCTCAGGTAAAACCTGTTTTGATGGTTTGGTCCAGTAATTCTTGCATTCTGGGTCCATACTTGCATACATTAGAAAAAGTTAATGTTTAAGCAATAAGGCCAGAGGGGGTATGATAAAATGGCAGCAGTTTAACGGGTGCCCAACCAATTGTGCTATTATGTGTTTTTTTATCGCATTATTTGTAAATTATTTTGTACATAATGTTTCTGCAACTGTATCTTACGGCAAAAAAGAGCTTCTGTATATCAGGACAGTGATCACTCACCTCGGATTAGACAAAGATTTTTTTCTTCAACAAGGAGGACACACAAGATATTCTCCAAACACCCCACAGGCCGACATCCCTGTTATTTGCAAGAGGAAGCGTCGCAGGTACGGAGGACAAAGAGCCGGATGCCTGGTCAGGACCCAGAGAAGGAGAGTGGGAAAGCTGCTGTTACCACCAATACTACTCGCCAACGTGCAATCATTGGACAATAAATTAGATGAGATTACGATCACGAATATCCTACCAACGGGACATCAAAAACTGTAATATCCTATGTTTCACGGAATCGTGGCTGAATGACGACATGGATATTCAGCTAGCGGGATATACGCTGCACAGGCAAGATAGAACAGCACATTCCAGTAAGACGAGGGGGGGCGGTCTGTGCATATTTGGAAACAACAGCTGGTGCACGAAATCTAAGGAAGTCTCTAGATTTTGCTCCCCTGAAGTATAGTATATTGTGATAAATTGCAGGCCACACTACTTGCCTAGAGAGTTTTCAGCTATACTTTTCGTGACTGTTTATTTACCACCACAGACAGATGCTGGTACTAAGATCGCACTCAGACAGCTGTATAAGGAAATAAGCTTACAGGAAAACACGACGGCACTCCTAGTGGCCGGAGACTTTAATGCAGGGAAACTTAAATCAGCACTACCAAATTTCTATCAACATGTTAAATGTGCAACCAGAGGGAAAAAAATTCTAGATCACCTGTACTCCACACACAGAGATGCATACAAAGCTCTCCCTCGCCCTCTATTTGGTAAATCCGACCACAACTCTATCCTCCTGATTCCTGCTTACAAGCAACAATTAAAGCAGGAAGCACCAGTGACTCGGTCTATAAAAAAGTGATCAGATGAAGCAGATGCTAAACTACAGGACTGTTTTGCTATCACAGACTGGAACATGTTCCGGGATTCTTCCGATGGCATTGGCTTTATCAATAAGTGCATCGAAGACGTCGTCCCCACAGTGACTATACGTACAAACCCCAACCAGAAGCCATGGATTACAGGTAACATTCACACTGAGCTAAAGGGTAGAGCTGCTGCTTTCAAGTTGCGGGACTCTAACCTGGAAGCTTACAAGAAATCCTGCTATGCCCTGCGACGAACCATCACACAGGCAATGCGTCAATATAGGTCTAAGATTGAATCATACTACAACAGCTCTGATGATTGTCTTATGCGGCAAGGCTTGCAAACTATTACAGACTACAAAGGGAAGCACAGCCGTGAGCTGCCCAGTGACACGAGCCTACCAGACGAGCTGAATCACTTTTATGCTCGCTTCGAGGCAAGCAACACTGAGGCATGCATGAGAGCATCAGCTGTTCCGGACGACTGTGTGATCATGCTCTCCGTAGCCGATGTGAGTAAGACCTTAAAAACAGGTCAACATACATAAAGCTGCGGGGCCAGACGGATTACCAGGACGTGTGCTCCGAGCATGTGCTGACCAACTGGCAGGTGTCTTCGCTGACATTTTCAACATGTCCCAGATTCAGTCTGTAATACCAACATGTTTCAAGCAGAACATCATAGTCCCTGTGCCCAAGAACACAAAGGCAACCTGCCTAAATGACTACAGACCCAAAGCACTCACGTCTGTAGCCATGAAGTACTTTGAAAGGTTGATAATGGCTCACATCAGCACCATTATCCCAGAAACCCTAGACCCACTCCAATTTGCATACCGCCCCAATAGATCCACAGATGACACAATCTCTATTGCACTCCACACTGCCCCTTCCCACCTGGACAAAAGGAACACTTATGTGCCACCTGGACAAAAGGAACACTTATGTGAGAATGCTCTTCATTGACTACAGCTCAGCATTCAACACCATAGTGCCCTCAAAGCTCATCACTAAGCTAAGGATCCTGGGGCTGAACACCTCCCTCTGCAACTGGATCCTGGACTTACTGACGGGCCGCCCCCAGGTGGTGAGGGTAGGTACCAACACATCTGCCACGCTGATCCTCAACACTGGAGCTCCCCAGGGGTGCATGCTCAGTCCCCTCCTGTACTCCCTGTTCACCCACGACTGCATGGCCAGGCACGACTCCAACACCATCATTAAGTTTGCAGATGACACAACAGTGGTAGGCCTGATGACCGACAACGACGAGACAGCCTATAGGGAGGAGGTCAGAGACCTGGCCGGGTGGTGCCAGAAAAATACCTATCCCTCAGCATAACCAAGACTAAGGAAATTATTGTGGACTACAGGACAAGGAGGACCGAGCACGCCCCCATTCTCATCGACGGGGCTGTAGTGGAGCCGGTTGATAGCTTCAAGTTCCTTGGTGTCCACATCAACTACAAACTAGAATGGTCCAAACACACCAAGACAGTCGGGCACGACAAAGCCTATTCCCCTTCAGGAAACCAAAAAGATTTGGCATGGGTCCTGAGATCCTCAAAAGGTTCTACAGCTGCAACATCGAGAGCATCCTGACTGGTTGCAACACTGCCTGGTGCGGCGACTGCTCGGCCTCTGACTGCAAGGCACTACAGAGGGTAGTGCATATGGCCCAGTACATCACTGGGGTTAAGCTGCCTGCCATCTAGGACCTCTACACCAGGCGGTGTCAGAGGAAGGCCCTAAAAATTGTCAGACCCCAGCCACCCCAGTCATAGACTGTTCTCTCTACTATCACATGGCAAGCGGTACCCCAGTGCCAAGTCTAGGACAAAAAGGCTTCTCAACAGTTTTACCCCGAAGCCATAAGACTCCTAAACAGGTAATCAAATGGCTACCTGGACTATTTGCATTGTGTGCCCCCTCACCCCAACCCCTCTTTTTACCCTGCTGCTACTCTCTGTTTATCATATATGCATAGTCACTTTAACTATACATTCATGTACATACTACCTCAATTGGGCCGACCAACCAGTGCTCCCACACATTGGCTAACCGGGCTATCTGCATTGTGTCCCACCACCCCCTCTTTTACGCTACTGCTACTCTCTGTTCATCATATATTCATCATAGTCACTTTAACCATATCTACATGTACATACTACTTCAATCAGCCTGACTAACCGGTGTTTGTATGTAACCTCGCTACTTTTATTGCCTTGCTACTGTATGTAGCCTGTCTTTTTACTGTTGTTTTATTTCTTTACTTACCTATTGTTCGCCTAAAACCTTTTTTGCACTATTGGTTAGAGCCTGTAAGTAAGTATTTCACAGGGGGATGTGATATATGGCCAATATACCATTCACTGTGATTTATATCTCTTGTATTCGGGGCACGTGACAAATAAGATTTGATTTGATTTATATGGCCAGTATACCACGGCTAAGAGCTATTCTTATGCACGATGCAATGAGGAGTGCCTGGACACAGCTCTTAGCCATGGTATACTGGCCATATATCACATCCCCCTGAGGTGCCTTATTGCTATTATAAACTGGTTACCAATGTAATTAGAGCAGTAAAAATAAATGTTTCGTCATACCCGTGATATACCACAGCTGTCATCCAATCAGCATTCAGGGCTCGAACCACCCAGTTTATAATTAAAATTTGATCCATCTCAAAATGCTCATCAGCCAATTAAAATCGTTGACATAGTTGCATGTGATAAAGCACTGCATGTCAGCTGTTACCATTACCTAAACTGGCACATTTAGTCCTATTCTAACCTGACCAGGTGGCAGTGATTTATATCCGGTAACAAATGCTGCATCAGCCAATTAAAAATGTTGTCGCAGATGGACGTGATAGAACAGGCAGAAATACATCTGGTATGAAGGGTTTTGCTTCATACCGGCTGTATTTTTGCCTGCTTGAACGGCAATAGCTCAGATACACATGGAATTACCCCGGGAATAGATAGAACATCAGTCCGAGATGCACAAAAACGATATAACATTCTGAATTGATGAATCTTTCCTTTTAACAGAAGTCATACTGCAACATCCGCTAATCAAAGTCACTAAAATACATGCACAATTACAACTGGACCAATATTCAGTGTAGCGAGCCAGGCTTCTAGTAATTTACTACCTTTGCGGAAAGTTCGAAACCCAGGTGAGATACGTTTGTTCCTCTGAAATGCAGAATTATATTTATTGTAGTGTTGCGAAGGGAAGTGCAGTCAAAACCTTGTAAATGAAGATTGCATATATTTAATTAGGAGCTTCTTTGAGTCCCTCTTGCAGACCTAGTGGGGTCCCCACTTCTCAGAATGGTGCTCATTTAATAAAGTTTATATCAAAGCTGAATCAATGTCACTTAATCACTTAATGATTCATTAGTATTCTACATAGGCCTAACATACCGAATATGATAGCATAGTATAACATTACTGTTAGACCAAAAACACCACGTAATTTCTTATGTAGGCTACACTTACATGTACAACGTTTTATATGAATTATTATAATCATCCACTCCGTCACATATACGTTTTTTGAATAGAGCATCGAGGACCAGCAGTGAACAGTTTTATCCTTAACAAAAAAGCTTGAAGGGGCCTCGAACCCACTGTTGCAGTAACCAGAAGATTCAGTCAACTGCCTAGCAGCAATGGTACTAGATGTACATAACAGCTGTTTGACAAAATCATAAAGCTCTTCGACTTTTTGTTTTCACAATGTATGATCAAATTAAAATGTTGTATATACCTATCTTTTTCCGTAAACGTACGTGGATGTGTGTGAAACTGATAAGCAAAAACGTGTGATTTTGTCATATGCGAAAACATGCCTTATGAATTTTGTCTTGAAGTCTTTGATAGGCTGATGTGGGATTTTTTACAGGAAATCATCACTGCCACCTTGTCAGGTTAGCATAGGCCTAAATGTGCTAGATTATGTGATGTGAACAGCTAACATGTAGCGTTGTATCACGCGCAACTACGTTTTAATTGGCTAATGCGCATTTTAAGATGCAGAAAAACTTGTTCGCAAGGATGGACCCGATGTGTTTAGGTGGTCTGGGACACAGACCGGCCTGATCAATAGACACACAGTGTAAGACCTCTATTGGGAGGGGATGGGTAGGTGCAAAACAGTTTGTGTAGCTGTTATGGACAGATGATCAACAATTCAGCAACATCACTTACATAATCATTGCAATAGTTTAAATCAATGTTTATTCATTTAAAAAAAAACAGAACATGACATTTAGTTGTAGTGCGACTAAAGAAACTAAACTAATGGAATCCTCCTGACCATACCCCAACTTAAGTACTAAATCAATTCACAAATCTAATATAACAAATTCTCAATGAGGTCAAGAAGATATCAAATACATAGTAGGGAACATCACATTCACAGACAGGATGTTGCTGTAAACTGAAGAGTTGTTGATCCCATTACAGTGTTTTCATTGCAGAGGTCATCATGTTGTTGTTGGCCCACCCATCACCACCATCAGGCCTGTTCAACGAGGACAACTGCTGTTGCCATGACAATTTGTTGCGTCAAGGATTGGGTGAGTGGGGTTGAAAATATTCATACAGGGCAACAGAGAGTCGTTTCAGGGCTATAGAGTCATACTAGTACCCGTTGTCAGTAAAGACATTCAGTGCTGCTGCAACTAGACTAGACAAACATTATTCCCCCCAAGCTTGATATAAAAAAGACATGACTAACACAGGACATGCTCATTGGATTAGTTTGTACAATGAGTGTTACAGACAGTGTCTTTGTAGACTTTAGAGATAGTCATAACTAGGATATTCTTGACAAGAGTAACTTATGACAACAGAAGAACAGTTTTTTTTTCTTCTTCCCTGGAGTAAGGTAAATCCAGCACATTCTGCGACTGATGACCTTGTACAATACAATGGGTTGGTGCTTATTCACAGTAGGCTACAGGTCTTAAGATGATTGACAGACTTCCTCTCCACCGTCTGGTGTTCTGAGCCTGTATTAAGAGTCAGAGTAGCAGTACTGATGTAGGATCAGTTTTGCCTTTTAAATCATAAGGAATAAAAAGAGGGACCTAGATCAGCACTTCTCTCCTGAGATGCTTCATGAATCAGGCCCTGGTATTCTGTTCCTGTGTGTCCCCTCTTCTCTGATTGGCTCAGGCCTGCAGTAGTTTCCTGAGGTCCTCGTCCATGCCCCGCCCACTGAGCTGCTCCAGGCTGTGGTAGCGATGGATGACCTGGTCGGCGGTCACTACCACCACCCTGACCCCATGGGTGTCCTCTCCCAGCTGGCAGCCTATAGCGGAGCTCACCACCATGTCCAGGCCATTGTGGAGCCCCCCCGCATTACGGTGGTAGTGGCCGGAGAACACCGCCTTCACTCCTACACAACACAGAGCAAGAGAGAGAGTGTGAGGAGGAGGCTTACAACAACACAATACGAGAGAGGAGGAGTAAGAAGAGGAGTAAGTGGAGGAGTAAGAGGAGGAGTAAGAAGAGGAGTAAGAGGAGGAGTAAGAAGAGGATTATCAAAGCTTTTTGACTCACCAGACCCATTATGTCGAGCCACAATATTGGGGTTTTGTCCCAAAAAACAGCAATCCCAGAAAGTGACGGTATCGATTAATAATCAATTGGTATTGATTAACCTTAAGTGACATGTGACCATATGGTGTCGGTGTCTGTTGGGTTTGTTGGAGAAAGCCGGTTCTGTTTTCTACACAGCTCCAGTCTGCATCCTGTCTACATGCATATACAGAGCTAAATGTAACATAGGCAAACTGTCCCTGATCTGCATACAACAGCAATATATTCATATTAGCTCAATATAATGGCATTATGAGATCATTGCCATATCTGTCAGATAGACTGAAAACAAATGCCTGAGGGAGGGGGGAGGAGAGAAAAATGAGAGGGAGATAGATGGGAATGAGAGGGAGTGCAAGCTGAGAGAAACTGAACTCATTTTTTGAATAGTTTGTAAAAATGTAGAAACTTTTCAGGGGCTTTTTACTTTTCAATTTCTTTTCCATCACAATCGTTGTCATTATTGAATTGATTTCTATCGGTGTTTCTGCAGGGCTCGGTTTCTCCTGAGAAATAGAAGGCACTGAACTGATTTCACACTCACACTGGTTGGCCAAGCAAGCCCCTGAATGAGAAGTGCAAATGAGTAATTATCTTTTTGCGGATGTGTGTGCGTGTTCCACTGTGAGTTCACTCTAGGTTTCGGCAGACAGAGGAAGTAAGATGTTTCGTTTCTAACAGTAGTGGGGTAGTTAGACTTCTACCCGCTTGCTGCCATTACTCAATACACAACACATGCCAAGGATATAATTAAAACGGGCAAAAGCTGGCAACGAAGAAACTAAATTCCTGTCCACAGTACACATGAACACGACTCATGTCCTGGAAATCCATCCAATCCTCAACACTAAAATAACATCAAGAAAACCCTGGAGTTGCTTTTCAAGAAAACCCTTTTTCGCCCCCTGATCAGCAACATTCAGATTCTACACATAATGGGTACACCATTGAATAATGAATCTAATATAGATGGAAGTTGATAAAAAAAATTTGGCAGGCTAAATTCATTTGCTATCAAAACCCAGAGCCTATTCTACTAGCGTTACTAAGTTATGCCAATGTACTCATCAACATATCAACCAGCAGACTCATTTTCACGTGGATACATTTTACACTTCATACTAACTATGTTATTTATTTATTTATTTATTTATTAATTCGTTAGTCCGTCGAGCCCTCTCCCGCTAGAATAAACGACATGCATCTTCTAGCGATCTATTGATCACAAAGTGAGCGATGACAGGGAAACGCAGCAAAGAGGAAGAGGCGAAGTGAGAGGTTTCACTCTCGCCAAAATCTGTCCAAAAACGCACTATTAGTTTCTATGACGTATTTTAGACCTAAGCTTGTCGCCTGCCTTCCCGCCTTTGGGACGACTCCCATTGTAAGGGCGGATACACGAGTATCTTCTAATTATATACAGATCTCGGATTGCAGTGGAATTTCTTTTCGGAGGGAAAGAGCATAATGCTCGTAGATTTGCACGTCCATGTAATGTAAAGAAAAACACAATTCCTAGGTTTCCTGTCGGGGCCAGACAGTGATGCCAAAGTGAGTGTCTCGTCTCATCAGTCAATAGGCAGGTTTCCATTGACTCAGGTTTTTTCAACAAAAGCAATGTTGCACTTTTTTTTTATTGCGACAGATGTAATGGAAACGACAGACATAGGAGACATTTTCTAAAGATCCACAACATTTTTATCCATTGATTTTTCTTTTGTCAAATAATTGATTGTGATAAATGAAGATTGCCGAATACTTTTTAAAGTAGGCAGCCAGGCACGTGATGTAATCACGTTCCACATTTAATTAATTGTTTTCCAACTATAATCATTGTTTCTTTGCAGGACAAGGACTCCTGAATAGCTTCGCTGGTTGGCTGGCAAGTTTCATCATCCAAGTGGCGCAGCGGCCTAAAACACTGAATCTCGGTGCTTGAGGCGCCACTACAGACACCCTAATGTCTGTACTATAAAACGGATTACATTTTTTCCAACTATAATCATTGTTTCTTTGCAGGACAAGGACTCCTGAATAGCTTCGCTGGTTGGCTGGCAAGTTTCATCATCCAAGTGGCGCAGCGGCCTTAAACACTGAATCTCGGTGCTTGAGGCGCCACTACAGACACCCTAGTGTCTGTACTATAAAATTACCCCCCTCAATCTACACACAATAACCCATAATGACAAAGAAAAAACTGGTTTTTAGAAATGTTTGCAAATGTATAAAAAATATATATAAAACTGAAATATTATATTTACATAAGTATTCAGACCCTTTACTCAGTACTTTGTTTAAGCACCTTTGGCAGCGATTACAGCCTTGAGTCTTCTTCAGGATGACGCTGCAAGCTTGGCACACCTGTATTTGGGGAGTTTCTCCCATTCTTCTCTGCGGATCCTCTCAAGCTCTGTCAGGTTGGATGGGGAGCGTCGCTCTGTACTTTGCTCTGTTCATCATTCCCTCAATCCAGACTAGTCTCACAGTCCCTACCTCTGAAAAACATCCCCACAGCATAATGCTGCCACCACCATGCTTCTCCGTAGGGATGGTGCCAGGTTTCCTCCAGACGTAACGCTTGGCCTTCAGGCCAAAGAGTTCAATCTTGGTTTCTTCAGACCAGAGAATCTTGTTTCTCATGGTCTGAGTCTTTAGGTGCCTTTTGGCATACTCCAAGCAGGCTGTCATGTGCCTTTTACTGAGGTGAGGCTTCCATCTGGCCACTACCATAAAGGCCTGATTGGTGGAGTGCTGCAGAGATGGTTGTCCTTCTGGAAGGTTTTTCCATCTCCACAGAGGAACTCTGGAGCTCTGTCAGAGTGACAATCAAATTCTTGGTCACCTCCTTGACCAAGGCCCTTCTCTCCCGATTGCTGTTTGGCCGGGCAGCCAGCTCTAGGAAGAGTCTTGGTGGTTCCATATTTCTTCCATTTAATAATGATGGAGGCCACTGTGTTCTTGGGGACCTTCAATGCTGAAGAAATGTTTTGGTACCCTTCCCCAGATCTGTGCCGTGACATAATCCTGTCTCGGAGCTCGACGGACAATTCCTTCGACCTCATGGCTTGATTGTTGCTCTGACATGCACTGTCAACTGTGGTACCTTATATAGACAGGTGTGTGCCTTTCCAAATCATGTTCAAATCAAATCAAATTTTATTTGTCACATACACATGGTTAGCAGATGTTAATGCGAGTGTAGTGAAATGCTTGTGCTTCTAGTTCCTACAATGCAGAAATAACCAAAAAGTAATCTAACTAACAAATCCAAAACTACTGTCTTATACACACAAGTGTAAGGGGATAAATAATATGTACATAAAGATATATGAATGAGTGATGGTACAGAGCGGCATAGGCAAAATACAGTAGATGGTATCGAGTACAGTATATACATGAGATGAGTATGTAAACAAAGTGGCATATTTAAAGTGGCTAGTGATACATGTATTACATAAAGATGCAGTAGATGATATAGAGTACAGTATATATGTATACATATGAGATGAATAATGTAGGGTATGTAAACATTATATTAGGTAGCATTGTTTAAAGTGGCTAGTGATATATTTTACATAATTTCCCATCAATTCCCATTATTAAAGTGGCTGGAGTTGAGTCAGTGTGTTGGCAGCAGCCACTCAATGTTAGTGGTGGCTGTTTAACAGTCTGATGGCCTTGAGATAGAAGCTGTTTTTCAGTCTCTCGGTCCCAGCTTTGATGCACCTGTACTGACCTCGCCTTCTGGATGATAGTGGGGTGAACAGGCAGTGGCTCGGGTGGTTGTTGTCCTTGATGATCTTTATGGCCTTCCTGTGACATCGGGTGGTGTAGGTGTCCTGGAGGGCAGGTAGTTTGCCCCCAGTGATGCGTTGTGCAGACCTCACTACCCTCTGGAGAGCCTTACGGTTGTGGGCGGAGCAGTTGCCGTACCAGGCGGTGATACAGCCCGCCAGGATGCTCTCGATTGTGCATCTGTAGAAGTTTGTGAGTGCTTTTGGTGACAAGCCGAATTTCTTCAGCCTCCTGGGGGGGTGCGTTCTTCACAATGCTGTCTGTGTGGGTGGACCAATTCAGTTTGTCTGTGATGTGTATGCCGAAGAACTTAAAACTTGCTACCCTCTCCACTACTGTTCCATCGATGTGGATAGGGGGGTGTTCCCTCTGCTGTTTCCTGAAGTCCACAATCATCTCCTTAGTTTTGTTGACGTTGAGTGTGAGGTTATTTTCCTGACACCACACTCCGAGGGCCCTCAACTCCTCCCTGTAGGCTGTCTCATCGTTGTTGGTAATCAAGCCTACCACTGTTGTGTCGTCCGCAACCTTGATGTTTGAATTGGAGGCGTGCGTGGCCACGCAGTCGTGAGTGAACAGGGAGTACAGGAGAGGGCTCAGAACGCACCCTTGTGGGGCCCCAGTGTTGAGGATCAGCGGAGTGGAGATGTTGTTGCCTACCCTCACCACCTGGGGGCGGCCCGTCAGGAAGTCCAGTACCCAGTTGCACAGGGCGGGGTCGAGACCCAGGGTCTCGAGCTTGATGACGAGCTTGGAGGGTACTATGGTGTTAAATGCCGAGCTGTAGTCGATGAACAGCATTCTCACATAGGTATTCCTCTTGTCCAGATGGGTTAGGGCAGTGTGCAGTTTGGTTGAGTGGAGTGGGTCTAGGGTGTCAGGTAGGGTGGAGGTGATATGGTCCTTGACTAGTCTCTTAAAGCACTTCATGATGACGGAAGTGAGTGCTACGGGGCGGTAGTCATTTAGCTC
This sequence comes from Oncorhynchus tshawytscha, assembly GCF_018296145.1. Lineage (NCBI taxonomy): Eukaryota > Metazoa > Chordata > Actinopteri > Salmoniformes > Salmonidae > Oncorhynchus > Oncorhynchus tshawytscha. The sequence goes on along the minus strand of NC_056429.1, from coordinate 85,886,035 downwards.
AGTTACCTTAGCTTTCTTGGGAACAGGAACAATGGTGGCCCTCTTGAAGCATGTGGGAACAGTAGACTGGGATAGGGATTGATTGAATATGTCCGTAAACACACCAGCCAGCTGTTCTGCGCATGCTCTGAGGGCGCGGCTGGGGATGCCGTCTGGGCCTGCAGCCCTGCGAGGGTTAACACGTTTAAATGTTTTACTCACCTCGGCTGCAGTGAAGGAGAGGCCGCATGTTTTGGTTGCAGGCCGTGTCTGTGGCACTGTATTGTCCTCAAAGCGGGCAAAAAAGTTATTTAGTCTGCCTGGGAGCAAGACATCCTGGTCCGTGACGGGGCTGGTTTTCTTTTTGTAATCCGTGATTGACTGTAGGCCCTGCCACATACCTCTTGTGTCTGAGCCGTTGAATTGAGATTCTACTTTGTCTCTATACTGACGCTTAGCTTGTTTGATTGCCTTGCGGAGGGAATAGCTACACTGTTTGTATTTGGTCATGTTTCCCGTCACCTTGCCCTCATTAAAAGCAGTGGTTCACGCTTTCAGTTTCACGCAAATGCTGCCATCAATCCACGGTTTCTGGTTTGGGAATGTTTTAATCGTTGCTATGGGAACAACATCTTCAACGCACGTTCTAACGTTCTATGCTTCGCGGAAGTTAGAATAGCAGTGATCCAAGGTTTTGCCAGCCCTGGTTGCGCAATCGATATGCTGATACAATTTAGGGAGTCTTGTTTTCAGATTAGCCTTGTTAAAATCCCCAGCTACAATGAAAGCAGCCTCAGGATGTATGGATTCCAGTTTGCAAAGAGTCAAATAAAGTTTGTTCAGAGCCATCGATGTGTCTGCTTGGGGGGGAATATATACGGCTGTGATTATAATCGAAGAGAATTCCCTTGGTAGATAATGCGGTCGACATTTGATTGTGAGGAATTCTAAATCAGGTGAACAGAAGGACTTGAGTTCCTGTATGCTTTTGTGACCACACCACGTCTTGTTAGCCATAAGGCATACGCCCCCGCCCCTCTTCTTACCAGAAAGATGTTTGTTTCTGTCGGCGCGATGCGTGGAGAAACCAGCTGGCTGCACCGACTCCGATAGCGTCTCTCCAGTGAGCCATGTTTCCGTGAAGCAAAGAATGTTACAGTCTCTGATGTCCCTCTGGAATGCTACCCTTGCTCGGATTTCATCAACCTTGTTGTCAAGAGACTGGACATTGGCGAGAAGTATACTGGGGAGTGGTGCACGATGTGCCCGTCTCCGGAGTCTGACCAGAAGGCCGCTACGTTTCATTCTTTTACGAAGTCATTTTTTTGGGTCGCCGCATAGGATCCATTCCGTTGTCCTGGGTGAAAGGCAGAACACAGGATCCGCTTCGCGAAAGTCATATTCTTGGTCGTACTGATGGTGAGTTGACGCTGCTCTTATATTCAGTAGTTCTTCTCGACTGTATGTAATGAAACCTAAGATGACCTGAGGTAGTAATGTAAGAAAAAACACGTAAAAAAACAAAAGACTGCATAGTTTCCTAGGAACGCGAAGCGAGGCGGCCATCTCTGTCGGCGTTTGATGTCATTATGGGGTAATGTGTATAGATTGATGAGAGGGGGAAAAAACAATTGAATCAAGTTTAGAATAAGGCTAACATAACACAATTTGGAAAAAGTCAAGGAGTCGGAATACTTTCCGGTGTGTGTGTGTGTGTGAGAGCAAATGATGGAGTGAGTGTGTGTAGGACCCTGTGAGTGTACATAGAGACAGTGCAAAAATAAGAATAAAATACAAGGGTCAACTTAGTCCGTGTAGCCATTTAGTTAGCTAGTCCGTGTAGCCATTTAGTTAGCTATTTAACAGTCTTATGGCATGGGGAAATGAAGCTGTTCAGGAGCCTGTTGGTGTCAGACTTGATGAACCGCTTGCCGTGCAGAAGCAGAGAGAACAGCTTGGGTGGGTTTGTAGTCTAATGATTTTCTGGGCCTTCCTTTTACACCGATTGACCCCATTCTGAGGTCCTGGATGGCAGGGAGCTCGGTCCCAGTCATTCGAGGAAGATGGTGAATCATCACTGCAGGAACAGTAGGTAGTAGAGAGCCTCATTCTGTCTCAAATATGATCATTAGGGCCCTCACGGAATCCAGGCATTAAAACATAATTCAACAATATAAAAAACATTTGACCTTAGCAGGGAATCAACTAAATGTATTGAATTAATTCAATTTGCAGAAGTTTATCATAAGACATGAACAGAATGCATCAGTGATCCGTATTTGCTGTGTGTGTGTGCAGTGCGGGAGTCTACCACTTTGTGTAGCCATTAGCGATGATGCTAATGAAAAGTCTTCTGGTAGATGGAAAGCTTTCCCAAAATCCTTCTCAATTAAATGTTAACTACGAAGTAGCCTATACTTATCTGGCAGAATAATATCATGATTATTTTAATCAATCAAGATGGTAGAGTTTGCAAAAGAAATACCCTACAAATGTGGAGAAAAAAAACACTTGCTAGATGCACACTTGAATTGAAGGGTAACTACTAACCTTTCTGAAAACCCTTAAAATATTAAGAAAATACAAACCACAGCAACAATGACATAAGCATCAGAAGGAAAAAACAGAATTATCAGGAGGAAAAATAAGAGGAAGTGAACCAACAAGACGAAAGAAAAATTACTTTTTAAATGAGTAGGTTTCCTCTGAGGACCATCACAGTAGAGAGAGAGAGAGAGAGATCTAAATCAGCCATACATCTCTTTCTCCCACTCCCATTTTGATGTCCTACCTCTGGGTTTATTCAGGAGAGTGAGACAGAGTAGTTCAGAATGTTCTGATTTAAATACATGTATTGTTTGACTCTTTGTTGTTAGGGAACCGAAGGACCTCTATCCAGTGCATGTCTATCTGCAGGGGGCACAGCAGGACAGGAACTGTGCCTAACCTGCCTAATGCTTGAAGGGTGAGGAGGGTGTCACAATCTGTGGATTGGCTATCAAACCTTACACAATCATCTTATCATTTCTGATAACACGAGTTGAGAACTCTACCTACCCCAGAATGAAAAGTAAAAGCTATTAATGTTATGATGAAATCATCCTGAATTAATTTGACTACATCAGTGTTACAGTCATAAAAAAAGCTCATGAAACCAAATGAGAATGATTTATAAAACAAACACAAACAACATAAAACAAGCCATGTCACTTAGCACTTTTGTTCTTCACCAATTGAGCTAAAACCATCTGTCAATGTTGAGGAGTAGTCAGCCTACTCTGCTCCTCTTGATAGTGTGGTGAAGCTTCAGGATTCATTGGTAGTGATCACTTAACAGCCAGTGTTACTGGCTCATTCATATCTCCAGCTAGAGTCAGGCCTGCTGGGAGTCCAAATGGAAAAATGAGATGAGAAACATCTACACACTCTGTCTGCACTCACAAGTGGTATCAGTCACTAGCTCTAATGTCCTAACGTAGTCTGTTTCCCTCAGGAGTTCTTCCTGACCACGCCATTAAAAGGATTGGATAAATAAGTGATCCAACCTGTTCAGACCTGCTCCAGAGCACTCAGGACCTCAGCATGGGGTGAAGGTTCTCTCTCTAGACTCTCCCTTAGCCTCCCACTCTCACACTGTTCACTCCCAACAGAGCTGTCACTGACACATCTGTAAGACTGCGGTGTGAATGTGTGTGCATTTCTACCCTTTGTGTGTGTGGTAGAGGGCGGGTGGCAGAGTATTGGACTAGAAATAATTCATCATGAAAGCGTGTCTAGCTGTAGATAATTAGCATGACCGAGGGAAATAGAACATTTAAGTAGCTAGCATGTGGATTTTCATCTATGGCCTGTGCCTGAAAATCCATCACTCTCATCATATCTCTCTTATTGCGTCCCAATTGGCACCCTAATCCCTATATAGAGCACTGCCTTTTACCATTTCATGATGAAATGTATTTCTGTATATAGGGAATAGGGTGCCATTTGGAACGTGGCCTCTATCTCAGGATCCCGTTCCAATGTCCTCACCCTACACATAGTACTACTGTGCTGTGTGTTACTGTGGTGTGGGGGTAGATCAGAGGTGCACAGCTTCAGTCCTGCTGTTTTCTTTTATCCCGAGACTGATTCCTAGATGATTTCTGATTTCTACTCTTTAAATCGCTTGTTCTGTTATGTCTTAATTTCTTGTCCTTTTTTAAAATTGTGTGTTATTGTGTTGCTAGGTATTGCTGCACTGTTGGAGCTAGAAACACAAGCCTTTCACTGCACCTGCAATTACATCTGCAAAACTGTGTATGCAAAAAATAAACTTTGATTTGATATCAGTAACATCCACGAAATGCTGGTGAAAAAGATTTCAGGCAGGTGGAAAAAGATTTCCACCTGCCTGGGAAACCAGATATGTACGTTCTCCACTCTCAGTAACATCAATAGAGCGCCAGAGAGAAATTAAAAACCAGTTAATATATCTGAAGGGGCAATATATCAATCATGAATACTAAATCAGACATGAATGGAAAAACACATGATTCATCTTGGTCGTAGTGGTATTCGCATTGTCAATTCACATGCTTGACAATACAAAAGAAACATGGATACAACTAAAAGCTTACATCATATTATACACAGTTAAAGGGATACTGCGAGCAACGCTACCATACCTGTAGACTTCGTCATTGCGCTAAGGCTAATTAGCATTGGCTTGTGAAACTACCCCTAACGTCCTACACACTGCACGCAGACATAACAATGGTATCCATGAGTTCCTCGGACTCCGTGGAAGTAGAAGGGCCTACATGCCAGAATCTGGCATTATCCCTTTAATTGTCCCCATTCTGAGAGCACGAGGAACAACAATGCTCATGCATCTATAAATGCCCTTTCAATAGAAATGACTTCAGAGTCCGAAACAATACTGTAGAGACAACCTTCATCTTCCCTGGTCCGTAAACACACAGAAACCTCCTTCACCTAAATTAAACAGTGAGGGTATATGGGCGTGCAACAAGTTACACATACAGATTGCAAAATAGTTGTGAAGAGATTTTTGATGTACCGATTCCATGGTACAGGGTGTATGAGTTGATATATAAAACACAAGATTCAAGACTTCGTGCTTTTCAGCTAAAATTATTATACAGAATTCTTGCCACCAACAAAATGTTGAATATTCGGGACATACAATCATCAAAGCTCTGTAGATTTTGTTGTGAGAATACAGAATCAATAGACCATTTATTTTGGTATTGCCCTCAGGTAGCCTGTTTCTGGTCTCAGGTTCAGGAATGGCTGAAAAGGCATAGCATTGATCTAAAATTGACCCTAGTAATAGTACTGTTAGGAGATCTGGAGAGACCTGGTCAGTCAATTACTAATAAACTAATACTCTTAGTAAAATAATTTATATTCAACTCGCAATCTGTGGATCCTATTCGATTAGATTGATTGAAAATGTACGTTAAACATTACAGCATAGTTGAAAGATATGTGTTGCGTAGAAACCCGAAGTGGGTGGCCAGCAGAGATAGATGGGATGGGCTGAGGGAAGCTGAGGGTTGGGATGTGGAATTGGAGACAAGTGGGAGTGGAGTAGCTGTGCGGGAGATTGACCAACATTCTAAGATTTTTTTATTTTTTTAATTAAAAGTCAAAATAAAACATAATAAAAAGTGTTTGAATGACACTGAAATAATGCTGGTTTGCCTGAGGCTGATGCCGTGCAGGTCTTTGTACACATGCATATACACACACACTCATTCAAATAAACACATACAAGAACACAAACATACATGTAATAGTGCCAGACATGCACTCAAACATATACAGTTGGCATCGCTGTTATGATTTTAGATGTCCTTGATGTCCTTTGTTTTAAATTGTTGTTGTTTGCTGCTTTCTTGTCTTTTCCTTTTTTATCTTCAGTTCATTCTCTTGCTTGTTGGTGCATTGGGGGGTTATTGGGGGTGGGGAATGGAATTGTATTTTTTCAAATGTTCTTCTTGAGGGGGGCGGGACTGTTGGAGGGGTCTCAAATGGTTGAGGGATAGCTATTGGGAAACTGTGGAGGAACTTGGAGGGTTCGGATTCACGTTTTTTTGGCCTGGTGGGAGATCTGTCAACGTGCCATTGAGCAGGGCTTGACCCTGGATGCTTCGGTGTGTCGCTCTGAATGGGAGTCTGTTGGATGACTGGTGTGGTGTAGTTGTTGAGCGGCTTCACTGCAAGTATATTGTATGTTTCGGATATTCAATAAAACATTTTTTAAACAGTTACACATTCCCCAGAGGACATTCAACACCTTCACTTTGGTTCCCATCCCCTGGGCTCTGACACCCTGGTGCTACACTACACATTATCACCAACCTCCATCTCTGTTCCCAAGGCTTTACACCTCCTCACTACTCTCGGGCTTAAAACAAGGGGGTTAAAGTCTTATCTCCTAATCAAATCCCTGGGGATAATAAAAGAGCTCTGCAGACCTGGATTGTACAATATTTGCAATCTAAAATTCTTCAACAAACAACTTGACACAGAGCTTGATCATAGCTAGACAGTCATTTTTAAGCTAAGTAAAAACTGTAACTAGGCCACTCAGGAACATTCAATGTCTTCTTGATAAGCAACTCCGGTGTAGATTTGACCTTGTTTTAGGTTATTGTCCTACTTAAAGGTGAATTTGTCCCCCAGTGTCTTTTGGAGAGCAGACTGAACCAGGTTTTTCTCTAGGATTTTGCCTGTGCTTAGCTCCATTTAGTTTCTTTTGTATCTTGAAAAACTCCCCAGTCCATTCCGATGACAACCATACACATAACATGATGCAGCCGCCACTATGCTTGAAAATATGTAGAGTGGTACTCAGTAATGTGTTGTATTGGATTTGTCCCAAACATTACACTTTGTATTAGTTGGCTAATTGCTTTGACACATTTTTCACAGTATTACTTTAGTGCCTTGTTTCAAACATGACGTATGTTTTGGAATATTTCTATTCTGTAAAGGCTTCCTTTTCACTCAGTCAATTAGGTTAGTGTGGTGGAGTAACTACAATGTTGATCCATCCTCCGTTTTCTCATATCACTGCTTGACTGAGGCACCTTACAGATAATTGTATGTGTGGGGTACAGAGATGAGGTATTGTGGCAGCCCAGGGGAGTCAGAGGTGAAACTCACAAAATAAGACAGCCGGAGACCATTTTGCGGCACTCAAACAAAAGTTGATCTTTAATAAAAGGTTTGGAGGAACGGAGAGAAATACAACTGAAAGGCCTCTCAGGTAGTGGGTGGGTCACTGTGTGGCAGCTTCTCAGACCGCCTGTGTAATTGAACAAGAGAAAGCAATGAGTCCGGGGCATGCTGCCCGGGAACGGGTCCTCTTCTCCAGTTCTTCTGAGGTCTAGGCGTACCCACTTCCTGTCTGCCGACACGCCCGAGTGACTACACCTCTACTTATATCCATTTGGAGTAACGAGGGACAGGTGGGACCATTTCCAGGTGCCAATTGGTTGCATCACCTGGACTGGGTAGTATTGGTGTCAAATCACCAGCCTCAGTGGGTGCCTATAAAGCTGTCCATGGTGCTGACTCACCTTGGAAACTATCTAGCCCTCTGGAGCTGACAGAAGTCCTGCTCCTGGCTTTGTAGCTCCCTGCTGGCCCCCGGGTTGCCACAAAAATCATGTTAAACACTATTATTGCACACAGAGCGAGTCCATGCAACATCTTATTTGACGTGCTAAGCACATTTTTTCTCCTGATCTTATTTAGGCATGCCATAACAAAAGGGGGTTGAATACTTAACTCTAGACATTTCAGCTTTTCATTTTTCATTAATTTGTAAAAAAAAATATATATACACTGACATTATGGAGCATTTTGTGTAGACCAGTCACAAAAAAATCTCAATTTTATACATTTTAAATTCAGACTACCGCAACATGTGGAACAAGTCAAGGGGTGTGAATATTTTCTAAAAGGCACTCTATTTTGAAATGTGTTTTGGTCGGTTGAGATATTTTTTACCAAACGCCAGCATCATGCCCTGCAGTGAAAAACACTTCATATACACATCTCCAGTTTTCCAATAAACAGGAACAAAGTGTCTCTAAAACGCAATATTTATTTTGGAGTCTTCGTACCAAAATACGCTGCAGCCAGTCTGCCTACTGCTGTATGATGCAAATAGAACAAAACAAGTAAAACACTAAACAATAGCTGAGAGACCGTAACCAGTATCTGACCCTGGTGATTAGGAATGATAGGAATAGCAGCACTTCTCCTGCTAACAGAGAGAGAGAGGATGCTGATCATAGCTTGCCGGACAAAACAGACAAGCGTCTCAGAATAGATGAGCTCCCTCTGCAGAAAATATGTACAGTAGACAATATGGCAGCCTCGTACATTACAGTAGACAATATGGTAGCCTTGTAAATTACAGTAGAGTGGACAATATGGTAGCCTCGTACATTACAGTAGAGGAGTGGACAATATGGTAGTCTCGTACATTGCAGTAGTGTGACCAATATGGTAGCCTTGTGGATTACAGTAGAGTAGACAATTGTAGCCTCGTACATTACAGTAGACTGTGGTAGCCTCGTACACATTAGAGTATATAATATAGTAGCCTCGTATACAGTAGAGTAGACGATATAGTAGCCTCATACATTACCGTAGACTATGGTAGACTCGTATATTACAGTAGAGTAGACAAAATGGTAGCCTTGTACATTACAGTAGACTATGGTAGCCTCATATATTACAGTAGTGTAGACAATATAGTAGCCTTGTACATTACAGTAAACATGGTAACATTGTACATTACAGCAGAGTAGACAATATGGTAACCATGTATATTACATTAAACAAAATGGTAACCTCGTACATTACAGTAGACAATGTGTTTTCGCTTTGTCATTGTGGGGTATTGGGTGTAGATTGAGGACATTTTTTTTATTTGATGAATTTTAGAATAAGGCTGTAACGTAACAAAATATGGAGAAGTCAAGGGGTCTGAATACTTGCCAAATGCACTGTATATTACAGTAGACAATATGGTAGCCTCGTATTACAGTAGAGTAGACAAAATGGTAGCCTTGTACATTACAGTAAACAATGGTAGCCTAGGACATAGTAGAGTAGACAAAAATGGTAGCCTTGTATATTACAGTAGACAATATGGTAGCCTCGTATTACAGTAGAGTAGACAAAATGGTAGCCTTGTACATTACAGTAAACAATGGTAGCCTAGGACATTACAGTAGAGTAGACAAAATGGTAGCCTTGTATATTACAGTAGACAAATAAAATCAAAAAATGTTTTGTCACATACACATGGTTAGCAGATGTTAATGCGAGTGTAGCGAAATGCTTGTGCTTCTAGTTCCGACCATGCAGTACTATCTAACAAGTAATCTAACCTAACAATTTAACAACAACTACCTTACACACACACACACACACACGTGTAAAGGAATGAAATAGAATATGTACGTAAAAATATATGAATGAGCGATGGCCGAACACCATAGGCAAGATGCAGTAGATGGTGTGGAGTACAGTATATACACATATGAGATGAGAAATGTAGGGTATGTAAACAATGTTGGGGATCAGCGGGGTGGAGATGTTACCTACCCTCACCACCTGCGGGGCGGACCCGTCAGGAAGTCCAGAACCCAGTTGCACAGGGCGGGGTCGAGACCCAGGGTCTCAAGCTTAATGACGAGTTGAGGGTACTATGGTGTTAAATGCTGAGCTGTAGTCAATGAACAGCATTCTTACATAGGTATTCCTCTTGTCCAGATGGGATAGGGCAGTGCGCAGTGTGATTGCGTCGTCTGTGGATCTATTGGGGCGGAAAGCAAATTGGAGTGGGTCTAGGGTGTCAGGTAGGGTGGAGGTGATATGGTCCTTGACTAGCCTCTCAAAGCACTTCGTGATGACGGAAGTGAGTGCTACAGGGCAATAGTCATTTAGCTCCGTTACCTTCGCTTTCTTGGGAACAGGAACAATGGTGGCCCTCTTGAAGCATGTGGGAACAGCAGACTGGGATAAGGATTGATTGAATATGTCCGTAAACACACCAGCCAGTTGGTCTGCGCATGCTCTGAGGACGCGGCTGGGGATGCCGTCTGGGCCTGCAGCCTTACTCACGTTGGCTGCAGTGAAGGAGAGCCCGCAGAGTTTGGTTGCGGGCCGTGTCAATGGCACTGTGTTGTCCTCAAAGCCAGCAAAGAAGTTGTTTACTTTGTCTGGGAGCAAGACATCGTGGTCCGCGACGGGGCTGGTTTTCCTTTTGTAGTCTGTGATTGACTGTAGACCCTGCCACACACCTCTCGTGTCGGAGCCGTTGAATTGCGACTCTACTTTGTCTCTATACTGACGCCTAGCTTGTTTGATTGCCTTGCGGAGGGAATAGCTACACTGTTTGTATTCGGTCATGTTTCCGGTCACCTTGCCCTGATTAAAAGCAGTGGTTCGCACTTTCAGTTTTGGGCGAATTATGCCATCAATCCACGGTTTCTGGTTGGGGAACGCTTTAAGACGCTGTGGGTACAACATCACTGATTCACTTGCTAATAAACTCGCTCACCGAATCAGCGTATTCATCAATGTTATTGTCCGACGCTATGCGGAACATATCCTGGTTCACGTTATCGAAGCAATCTTGAAGCGTGGAATCCGATTGGTCGGATCAGCGTTGAACAGACCTGTGCACGGGCGCTTACAATATGGTAGCCTTGTACATTACAGTAGAGTAGACAATATGGTAGCCTCGTACATTACAGTACACAATATAGTAGCCTTGTACATTACAGTAGAAAATTGTAGCATCATACATTACAGTAGAGTAGACAATGTTAGCCTCGTACATTACAGTAGACAATATGGTAACCTCGTACATTACAGTAGACAATATGGTAACCTTGTACATTACAGTAGAGTAGACAAATGGCAGCCTCGTACATTACAGTAGAGTACACAAATGGTAGCCTCGTACATTACAGTAGACAATGTGGTAACCTTGTACATTACAGTAGAGTAGACAAATGGCAGCCTCGTACATTACAGTAGAGTACACAAATGGTAGCCTCGTACATTACAGTAGACAATGTGGTAACCTTGTACATTACCAAATCAAACTGTCACATGCGCCGAATACAACAAGCGTACAAAACAATTTTATGGGCTTTCCTCTGACACCGCCCATTATATTACAGTACATTAGACAACATAGCCAATGTTCTCTTAGTGATGCAATCTGTGTGTGTTATATTACTTTACTACAAGGGTATGAGTGCGATACTTAACACTCCCATGCCCTAGTCTATAGCTGTACTAGCATAACCGCTGGGGAAATATTAGTGTGGATGAGTTGAACTTGATCTTCCTTTCATATGAGCTTGACATGTTGGTAAAAAAAAAAAACAGCAGATCCTGAAATCATAAAATAGAAGTGCTGAAATCCATTTTGAGAGTTTGCGTTTAGGCTAGAATAAATGGTGGTCTGTGCCTGAGAGTAAACATATCTGTAGAGTTAAAAACGTACTCACACTCAAGCTATGAGAAGGGGAAAAAACAAGGAGGCCGAGATTCTAAAATATTCTTAATTCAATCTATGCACAAAAGAATACAAAAGTTGAAAGTGCTAAAAAGGGCTAAACCAAAAAAAAGGAGCATAGGTTTCAGCTTTTACATCTTCATCAGTGCTGTACAGACTAACTAAAATGACACACTTAATTAAGACATACAGGTGTCATCTTCAGCTTTATACAGCACTGATGAAACGTATGCTCTTTTTTTGTTCAGCACTATGCACTTTCACCTTTGTATACTTTTGAGCATGGATTAAATTAAGTACAGTGCCTTCAGAAAGTATTCATACCCCTTGACTTATTCCATATTTTGTTGTTACAGCCTAAATTCAAAATTGATTAAATATACATTTCTCACCCATCTACACACAATACCGCATAACGACAAAGTGAAAACATGTTTTTAGAAATGTTTGCAAATGTATTGAAAATGAAATACAGAAATCTAATTTAAATAAGTATTCACACCCCTGAGTCAATAATTTGTAAAAGCACCTTTGGTAGCGATTACAGCTGTGAGTCTTTCTGGGTAAGTCTCAAAGAACTTTCCACACCTGGATTGTGCAACATTTGCCCATTATTCTTTTCAAAATTCTTCAAGCTCTGTCAAATTGGTTGTTGATCATTGTTATACAACCATTTTCAGGTCTGGCCGTAGATTTAAAATAAAAACTAACTCAGCCACTCAGGAAGATTCACTGCCTTCTTTGTAAGCAACTCCAGTGTAGATTTGGCCTTGTGTTTTACGTTTTTGTCCTGCTGAAAGGTGAATTCATCTTCCAGTGTCTGGTGGAAAGCAGACTGAACCAGGTTTGACTGTGCTTAGCTTCATTCCGTTTATTTTTTATCCTGAAACTCCCCAGCCCTTGCCGATGACAAGCATATCTATAACATGATGCAGCCACTACTATGCTTGAAAATATGGAGAGTGGTACTCAGTAATATGTTGTATTGGATTTGCCCCAAACATAAGTTGTATTCAGGAGAAAAAGTGAGTTGCTTTGCAGTAATACTTAAGTGCCTTGTTGCGAACAGGATGCATGTTTTTGAATATTTTTATTCTTACAGGCTTCATTATTTTCACTCTCAAATGGGTTAATATGGTGGAGAAACTACAATGGTGATCCATCCTCAGTTTTCTCCTATCACAGCCATTCAACTCTGTAACTGTTATAAAGTCACCATTGGCCTCCTGGTGAAATCCCTGATATGTTTCCTTCCTCTCAGGCAACTGAGTTAGAAAGGACACCAGTATCTTTGTAGTGACTGGGTTTATTGATACACCATCCAAAAGTGTAATTAATAACTTCACCATGCTCAAAGGGATATTGAATGTCTGGTAAAAAAAATCAATCTACCAATTTGCCCTTTGCAAGTCATTGCAAAATCTCCCTGGTCTTTGTGATTGAATCTACAATTATCTGTATGTGTGGGGTACAGAGATGAAATCATTCAAAAATCCCGTTAAACACTATTATTGCACAAAGTGAGTCCATGCAACTTATTTGACATAAGCACATTACTCCTAAACATATTTAGGCTTGTCATAACAAAGGGGTTGAATACTTATTGACTCAAGACATTTCAGCTTTTTGTTTTTAATTTATTTGCAAAAAATATTGAAAAACATAATTCCACTGACATTATGGGGTATTGTGTGTAGGCCAGTGACAGAATCTCAACTTAATCCATTTTAAATTCAGGCTGTAAATGTGGGGAAAAAAATTCAGGGGCTGTTCCTCCTTGGTCCTCCTCACTGTGACTTATCCTGTAGTAAACCTGTTGACACACTAATCCCATCTTTCCCTGGTGTGAGGGCTGTGTTGCACAGCTAAATCTGGGCTGTGTTCACTAAGCACAAAACAAGAGGAGACCACTTCCTAAATAAAAGGTTGTGGGGTGAATAATAACTTCCACTGAAATGTAATTTTCACTAAGTCTACCATGGACATCAATGCATGAAGTGAAAATAAGTCTAGTGGAAGTTAGATTCCCCCCTGAATAAAGGTTAAATCAAGTTAAATCACCTACCTGCCCGTTTGAACCTGCCTAGGAGGCTCTGCCTCGTGGCGGTCTGCAGGTTAAAGTAGTCGTCCTCCTCGTCGGGGGTCTTTAAGTACAGAGGGATGTGCTGGAACACCAGGACGTGTTTGGGGGTGACCCCGGGCCCCTGAGAGGCCCTCTGCAGCTGGTCCTCTAACCAGGCTTCCTGGGCGTCTCTCAGGTCGGGGCAGGCCGACGCATCAAAGAACAGCTGGGAGTTCAGCACCAGACACAGCACCCCTCCAACCTAAAAATCAGAATGGCAGGTTTGGGATTACAGTATAGGTTAAGGTTATTAAGATAATGTCATTATGGCATTGCCATGGTTCTCATTAATGCCTTTAAAGCAGCCACATTACAACTGACCTGACTAGAGACAGTTGTCTCAGCATTATGACATCACTTTGCTTTCAGCTTGGGCCCCACAGAGTATACAATGACAGTAGTAATTCATGTTGGATAAAAAGGGGTGCCACTCTGTTCCTACTGGTCATGTTACAGGTCAATTGTTGTTCCTATCCAGCTCCAAGGACCAGTGTTTATGTAAGGAACATAAAGAGTTTTGTACAATCCACAGTAAGTTTTCATCTCACTCTAGTCACCCACCCAGAAGCTGAAGTAATCGTCTCCCCAGGCGTTGCAGAACTGGGCTACAGTCTCTGGGGTGGGTGTGTTACCCAGGTCATGGTTACCACTGACAAACACCAGAGGGATGGAGGGGTCTGTGCCCCTCAGAGCCACCTTCAAGTCCCGCTCCTGCCCCTCCCGGTACTGGGTGCCTGTATGGGGGAGAGGACACATCACTGGAACAGTGGTAACATTTAGTTTGAACTTCCCAGGGTTTTTTTTGCATTTAAAGTTTGGATGGACATTATTACCCCCTGCCTATTCACATTATTCATTACCGTCCACACAAAGAGGATACAGAATAAAACGGAGAAATGTAACCACTCTTAATAAAGTAAGGAGAAAGAGTACAATGGGTCCATTTATAATTTACAATGTGTATCAAACAAACCCATTAATGCATAGCAAAGTATTTCATGCCTTCCTTTCTTCAGGTTTTTTATTTTTTCATTAAAGTAATTATTTTACTGACCTACTTTTGGAGATAGAAGTTTGGACAAGGTTTGTTTCATAAGACGAGTATTTCTGACAAAACGAAGAACGAGAGAAAATAACACAAGATAAAAACCTAGAGGGGTGGGGAGCCCAATCAGCCCATATGTCCTGTATAAGGGACTGGACGAGCAAGCAATCCTCTGATGACTAGTGTGGGAGAATACGCCAGATCAGAGAGCCATCTGGACTAAAAGTTACAGTACAATAACATTATTTAAAATCAGAGGAACGTTAAATCGTAAACAGCAACCAAATCAATCAGGTAACAAAGAATAACCATCAAGAGAGGTCAACTGACTACTGCTGTGAACAAATGGACAATAAATAGAGTCTGGTCTCAGGCTTTAATGTGAGTTTCACTTTTTAGAATATTAGCTACTGGCAAATACATTTTTCATAAGTCCTCTTAAATCAATCTTTAAAACAATATTACAATTGTAAAAAAGGAGGCCTCGCCTACAGACACAGATAGGCTACTGCTGTTAGAGCCGCCACACAGGCTACTATTGTTAGATCAACCACACTACACCATACAGCAATTAGCTGCTATGACACTTCCATGAATCACCAGTCCCAACCATGCTCCAGCACAGCCCTGCGCCAGCCCCATCTCCAGCCATAGCCAAGCTCCAGCCCCTGCCCTGCTACCGTTATACCTCATCAATATGGATTTGGGACACTTAAACTGAGATGAATGAAACATGGCTATCTGTGATTTCTGTAGACACATTCCCATTAAAACACTGACTGCAGTTAAACTGTAACCTATAACCACGTCTCACTGCAATGCTGACTTTCGTTCACCTAGCCTGCTACAATCTCTGACCTTAAAGTTATGATTTATTACAATGGTAAGGTAATTTTAGTTAGACAGCGAATGGGCTGAGCTAGACTGAGCTGGGTTCAGAACATAGCTGAGAAAGAGGATTTTGACAGGTTTGGATAAACACATTCCCATGTGCCTCTGCAAAGGTGTCTATAGTCCTGTACTCAGCTGTATTTTTTTTATTTTATTTTTTATTTCACCTTTATTTAACCAGGTAGGCTAGTTGAGAACAAGTTCTCATTTGCAACTGCGACCTGGCCAAGATAAAGCATAGCAGTGTGAGCAGACAACACAGTTACACATGGAATAAACAATTAACAAGTCAATAACACAGTAGAAAACAAAGGGGGGAGTCTATATACAGTGTGTGCAAAAGGCATGAGGAGGTAGGCGAATAATTACAATTTTGCAGATTAACACTGGAGTGATAAATGATCAGATGGTCATGTACAGGTAGAGATATTGGTGTGCAAAAGAGCAGAAAAGTAAATAAATAAAAACAGTATGGGGATGAGGTAGGTGAAAATGGGTGGGCTATTTACCAATAGACTATGTACAGCTGCAGCGATCGGTTAGCTGCTCAGATAGCTGATGTTTGAAGTTGGTGAGGGAGATAAGTCTCCAACTTCAGCGATTTTTGCAATTCGTTCCAGCCACAGGCAGCAGAGTACTGGAACGAAAGGCGGCCAAATGAGGTGTTGGTTTTAGGGATGATCAGTGAGATACACCTGCTGGAGCGCGTGCTACGGATGGGTGTTGCCATCGTGACCAGTGAACTGAGATAAGGCGGAGCTTTACCTAGCATGGACTTGTAGATGACCTGGAGGCAGTGGGTCTGGCGACGAATATGTAACGAGGGCCAGCCGACTAGAGCATACAGGTCGCAATGGTGGGTGGTATAAGGTGCTTTCGTGACAAAACGGATGGCACTGTGATAGACTGCATCCAGTTTGCTGAGTAGAGTGTTGGAAGCCATTTTGTAGATGACATCGCCGAAGTCGAGGATCGGTAGGATAGTCAGTTTTACTAGGGTAAGCTTGGCGGCGTGAGTGAAGGAGGCTTTGTTGCGAAATAGAAAGCCGACTCTTGATTTGATTTTCGATTGGAGATGTTTGATATGAGTCTGGAAGGAGAGTTTGCAGTCTAGCCAGACACCTAGGTACTTATAGATGTCCACATATTCAAGGTCGAAACCATCCAGGGTGGTGATGCTAGTCGGGCATGCGGGTGCAGGCAGCGATCGGTTGAAAAGCATGCATTTGGTTTTACTAGCGTTTAAGAGCAGTTGGAGGCCACGGAAGGAGTGTTGTATGGCATTGAAGCTTGTTTGGAGGTTAGATAGCACAGTGTCCAATGACGGGCCGAAAGTATATAGAATGGTGTCGTCTGCGTAGAGGTGGATCAGGGAATCGCCCGCAGCAAGAGCAACATCATTGATATATACAGAGAAAAGAGTCGGCCCGAGAATTGAACCCTGTGGCACCCCCATAGAGACTGCCAGAGGACCGGACAGCATGCCCTCCGATTTGACACACTGAACTCTGTCTGCAAAGTAATTGGTGAACCAGGCAAGGCAGTCATCCGAAAACCGAGGCTACTGAGTCTGCCGATAAGAATATGGTGATTGACAGAGTCGAAAGCCTTGGCAAGGTCAATGAAGACGGCTGCACAGTACTGTCTTTTATCGATGGCGGTTATGATATCGTTTAGTACCTTGAGTGTGGCTGAGGTGCACCCGTGACCGGCTCGGAAACCAGATTGCACAGCGGAGAAGGTACGGTGGGATTCGAGATGGTCAGTGACCTGTTTGTTGACTTGGCTTTCGAAGACCTTAGATAGGCAGGGCAGGATGGATATAGGTCTGTAACAGTTTGGGTCCAGGGTGTCTCCCCCTTTGAAGAGGTATACCGCATCCTTGGCTCAAGCATTTAGGAGACGGAATGGTTCTCTAGCTTCAGTCTAGCTATGCATCCATATCAAATCAGACTGTATATAGGCTATGCATCCATATCAAATCAGACTGTATATAGGCTATGCATCCATATTCAGACTGTATATAGGCTATGCATCCATATTCAGACTGTATATAGGCTATGCATCCATATTCAGACTGTATATAGGCTATGCATCCATATTCAGACTGTATATAGGCTATGCATCCATATTCAGACTGTATATAGGCTATGCATCCATATTCAGACTGTATATAGGCTATGCATCCATATTCAGACTGTATATAGGCTATGCATCCATATTCAGACTGTATATAGGCTATGCATCCATATTCAGACTGTATATAGGCTATGCATCCATATTCAGACTGTATATAGTCTATGCATCCATATTCAGACTGTATATAGTCTATGCATCCATATTCAGACTGTATATAGGCTATGCATCCATATTCAGACTGTATATAGGCTATGCATCCATATTCAGACTGTATATAGGCTATGCATCCATATAGGCTATGCATCCATATCAGACTGCATATAGGCTATGCATCCATATCAGACTGCATATAGGCTATGCATCCATATCAGACTGTATATAGGCTATGCATCCATATCAGTCTGTATATAGGCTATGCATCCATATTCAGACTGTATATAGGCTATGCATCAATATAGGCTATGCATCCATATCAGACTGCATATAGGCTATGCATCCATATAGGCTATGCATCCATATCAGACTGTATATAGGCTATGCATCCATATCAGACTGTATATAGGCTATGCATCCATATAGGCTATGCATCCATATCAGACTGCATATAGGCTATGCATCCATATCAGACTGCATATAGGCTATGCATCCATATCAGACTGCATATAGGCTATGCATCCATATAGGCTATGCATCCATATCAGACTGTATATAGGCTATGCATCCATATCAGACTGTATATAGGCTATGCATCCATATAGGCTATGCATCCATATCAGACTGCATATAGGCTATGCATCCATATCAGACTGCATATAGGCTATGCATCCATATCAGACTGTATATAGGCTATGCATCCATATCAGACTGTATATAGGCTATGCATCCATATCAGACTGTATATAGGCTATGCATCCATATCAGACTGTATATAGGCTATGCATCCATATCAGACTGTATATAGGCTATGCATCAATATCAGACTGTATATAGGCTATGCATCAATATCAGACTGTATACAGTGCGGCAAAAAAGTATTTAGTCAGCCACCAATTGTGCAAGTTCTCCCACTTAAAAAGATGAGGCCTGTAATTTTCATCATAGGTACACTTCAACTATGACAGACACAATGAGAGAAAAAAATAATCCAGAAAATCACATTGTAGGATTTTTTATGAATTTATTTGCAAATTATGGTGGAAAATAAGTATTTGGTCACCTACAAACAAGAAAGAATTCTGACTCTCACAGACCTGTAACTTCTTCTTTAAGAGGCTCCTCTGTCCTCCACTCGTTACCTGTATTAATGGCACCTGTTTGAACTTGTTATCAGTATAAAAGACACCTGTCCACAACCTCAAACAGTCACACTCCAAACTCCACCATGGCCAAGACCAAAGAGCTGTCAAAGGACACCAGAAACAAAATTCTAGACCTGCACCAGGCTGAGAAGACAATCTGCAATAGGTAAGCAGCTTGGTTTGAAGAAATCAACTGTGGGAGCAATTATTAGGAAATGGAAGACATACAAGACTACTGATAATCTCCCTCGATCTGGGGCTCCACGCAAGATCTCACCCCGTGGGGTCAAAATGATCACAAGAACGGTGAGCAAAAATCCCAGAACCACACGGGGGGACCTAGTGAATGACCTGCAGAGAGCTGGGACCAAAGTAACAAAGCCTACCATCAGTAACACACTACGCCGCCAGGGACTCAAATCCTGCAGTGCCAGACGTGTCCCCCTGCTTAAGCCAGTACATGTCCAGGCCCGTCTGAAGTTTGCTAGAGAGCATTTGGATGATCCAGAAGAAGATTGGGAGAATGTCATATGGTCAGATGAAACCAAAATATAACTTTTTGGTAAAAACTCAACTTGTCGTGTTTGGAGGACAAAGAATGCTGAGTTGCATCCAAAGAACACCATACCTACTGTGAAGCATGGGGGTGGAAACATCATGCTTTGGGGCTGTTTTTCTGCAAAGGGACCAGGACGACTGATCCGTGTAAAGGAAAGAATGAACGGGGACATGTATCGTGAGATCTTGAGGGAAAACCTCCTTCCATCAGCAAGGGCATTGAAGATGAAAAGTGGCTGGGTCTTTCAGCATTACAATGATCCCAAACACACCGCCCGGGCAATGAAGGAGTGGCTTCGTAAGAAGCATTTCAAGGTCCTGGAGTGGCCTAGCCAGTCTCCAGATCTCAACCCCATAGAAAATCTTTGGAGGGAGTTGAAAGTCCGTGTTGCCCAGCAACAGCCCCAAAACGTCACTGCTCTAGAGGAGATCTGCATGGAGGAATGGGCCAAAATACCAGCAACAGTGTGTGAAAACCTTGTGAAGACTTACAGAAAACGTTTGACCTCTGTCATTGCCAACAAAGGGTATATAACAAAGTATTGAGATAAACTTTTGTTATTGACCAAATACTTATTTTCCACCATAATTTGCAAATAAATTCATTAAAAATCCTACAATGTGATTTTCTGGATTTTTTTCCCCCCTCATTTTGTCTGTCATAGTTGAAGTGTACCTATGATGAAAATTACAGGCCTCATGTTTTTAAGTGGGAGAACTTGCACAATTGGTGGTTGACTAAATACTTTTTTGCCCCACTGTATAGGCTATGCATCCATATTCAGACTGTATATAGGCTATGCATCCATATTCAGACTGTATATAGGCTATGCATCCATATTCAGACTGTTTACAGGCTATGCATCCATATTCAGACTGTATACAGGCTATGCATCCATATTCAGACTGTATACAGGCTATGCATCCATATTCAGACTGTATACAGGCTATGCATCCATATTCAGACTGTATATAGGCTAACTCTCCTTTCTGGTGGTGGTTCTGAAACATCTCCCCTACAGGGTCTCCTCTCTCCTGTCCCGAAACCCCTCACTTAACCCATTAGAAGCTTCTCCTATTGGAAGTCCCCATCAGCAAAACACACTCACACACAGTATACTACACTCACACACACACTATGCCTTCTCACAGAG
Source organism: Oncorhynchus tshawytscha (assembly GCF_018296145.1). Classification (NCBI taxonomy): domain Eukaryota; kingdom Metazoa; phylum Chordata; class Actinopteri; order Salmoniformes; family Salmonidae; genus Oncorhynchus; species Oncorhynchus tshawytscha. Next base: position 85,865,289 of record NC_056429.1, on the reverse strand, counting down.
CCTGATTTCTCCAATCTCTCTCCTCTCCAAATTGTGTTCTGCTGCTGCTCAATTCCACCCAGAGTCCCACTAACTGCCTTCAACAGAAATTAGGGGGCCTTCAGATGGGTGCAGGGGGACTTGGTGTTTTTCCACTAAGACATACCCCCACCCCAGTGTGTCACCGGTGTGTTATGTTAATGTAAGCTCTAGTGTTATTGTGCTTCCATCGGGCAGAATCAACAACCTCTGCATCATTCAAGGCTTTGTGGCAAGGTGTTAAAGTGTGCAATTAGCCGTTGTTATGTGTAGACGCCAGCCGAAAACTACCCAGGGCCTTGGTTTGGCTCCAAGTTAGAGCAGGTCCGCCAGAGCCATGGCCCAGTGCGGCATGGGTACCGGCCTGCGTAGATGGAAACAAAAAAGTCTGAGCCTTTTGGGTAAAACACTGTGGTAAATCCTCAATGGAAACTCAGCATAACCTCACTCTCACCTTCCCGTTTGTTGGCTCTCCTCGCCCACAAACAAACCCCTGAGGACGTCCCTGGAATCCTTTGTAGTGCTCATTAGGAGTGTGTTAGGTCCATCACGTTGCTCTAATCATCTCTCCTCTGAACACTTCATGGCTCCTTGGTCTCTATGAGTCTCTGTGAAGGGGAAGTCCTCATCAGTGGGATGGGATCACAGAGAGATGTCAATAACAGCAGCATGGATGGGATGGTGACAGCGTTCCATGGGAATATGCTCCCTCTGACAGCTGCTTTTTGTGGATTGTGGTCAGGGATGGGCATTTTAATTGGGCCCAGCATGGAGCCTTGTGGTTCACAACAGGTGGTTAACGAAGGTGATGGTCGATCAAACCGTCAGTTGCCGAGTCCTTCAAGGCCCTGTGTTATCCTGATCACTACAGTGATAATGTACAGGGTTGAAGGATACAAGTAGAGAATTTAAATTTATAAATGTAGCCTCTCTCTCCTTCCATGATGATGGAGGTGTCAACAAATAGTCTGCACACTGCGATGCCTACCCATCGAATACTGGCCCACCCTTTTTACACAGCACCATCCTGCACCCTTTTTTACACAGCACAATTTTAAGTCATTATTTTGGACAAATTCATTTGGAGAGAAATAAGATATGTGTTTTCACACAATAGAGAGAGGGATCCAAACAAGTTGAGATGGGAGATGTTTACCACAAGAAGAACAAATAGACACCAGCCAAAACACAGTTGGGGCCAATATCTTGTCTGTCCCTGACAGCCCTGTTTGTTGACAATCCTCTGGCCAGCAACAGTTTTATACTCTTTGTAAATAAACACAAACAGTTTAGGTGTAAATCAAATGTCAGTTAGGCAGCGTTGCCTGGTGATACCCCCCTGGCAGTGGGCACTGTGGAAACGACTGTGCATCTGACAGACGTGGTGTGTAATGCATCTGGCACACACAACCTGCTCAGGCTGCTTGACGGTAACGAGGAGAGACGGCAGGCCATTTAAAATGTTCCCAAACCCTGCGCTTAGACTATCACTGTGCGTTTGGTAGGGAACGCTGATCTCGCAGTGACCTATAAATGCAACTGATCAGGGAGGGAGGGACTAGGCGGAATGAGAGGGAATCGTGCCCGGATTAAACTGAGAAGAGACACTAGGCACTAAGGATTGTGCAGGTGTGGAATGCATTTTAATGTAGAAGTGTGTCCATTATGGTGTTCATGAGCAGAACGCACAAGGCAAATTCGTAGTCATTATTACTAAGCATGGACGAAATGAGATAGGGAGTGGGCTGAGGACACCCCTGCTGTTTCAGTTTGGCACAACATGTGTTATGTAAGCAGAGGTAGGATTTGGCCCTCGTCATTAAGCCAAATGTGCATTGTGCAAAATACAATACAAATTATACCTTTTATATAGCCATAATAAAATCATGTTCATTATAACTAGGCTATATCAGACATAGCCTAGTGGTTAGAGCATTGGACTAGTAACCGAAAGGTTGCAAGTTCGAATCCCACAGCTGACAAGGTCCCACAGCTGACATATCTGTCGTTCTGCCCCTGAACAGGCAGTTAACCCTTCAGACCCCTTCACTTTTTCCACATTTTGTTACATTAAAGCATTATTCAAAAATGTATTAAATTCCCTCAATCTACACACACACACACACAATAATGACAAAGCGAAAACAGGTTGGTAGAAATTTTTGCAAATGTATTAAAAATAAACAGAAAAACCTTATTTACATAAGTATTCATACCCTTTGCTATGAGATTAAAATTGAGCTCAGGTGCAACATGTTTCCATTGAACATCCTTGAGATGTTTCTACAACTTGGAGTCATCCTGTGGTAAATTCAATTGATTGGACATGATTTGGAAAGGCACACACCTGTCTATATAAGGTCCCACAGTTGACAGTGCACATCAGAGCAAAAACCAAGTCATGAGGTCGAAGGAATTGTCTGTAGAGCTCCGAGACAGGATTTTGTCGAGGAACAGATCTGGAGAATGGTACCAAAAAAATGTCTGCCGCATTGAAGGTCCCCCACAGTGGCCTCCATCATTCTTAAATGGAAGAAGTTTTGAACCACAAAGACTTTTCCTTGGTCAGGGAGGTGGTGACAGCATCATGCTGTGGGGATGTTTTTCAGCAGCAGGGACTGGGAGACAAGTCAGCATTGAGGGAATGATGAAGGGAGCCAAGTACAGAGAGATCCTTGATGAAAACCTTCTCCAGAGTGCTCAGAACTCCAGACTGGGGCAAAGGTTCACCTTCCAACAGGACAATGAGCCTAAGCACACACATACCAGTGCTGGTGGAGGCCTAAATCAGCATGTTGTTTGTGCAACAGTATCTTCTAAATCAAAGAGGAATAAGCAAAGCATGAATATGTTGGCTACATGACTAAAGATTGTAATGTAGCCGAAGATTATAGGGTCCTCTAGGAAACACTGAACATCACTTTGGTTCCTACCCTGTCACAATAACTCGTCCATGGCATTTTCATTCTTTGTCATGTCAAACAACACTGTATTCAAAGTGCCCACTATTATTTCTATTCTAATTATAGAATTATAATAAACATTCTATTTCTGTGATTCCAAAAGTTCACCCAAGTGTTTTGATCTAAATTGCAATTGCAACATTTGGTTAAAAATAAGGCCTAGCTTTTTCCCCCATATCATGGCAGTGTGGAAATGATCTCAAATGAGTGCAGGAAGTTATTTTAGGTTTAAGTTGAATTGACAGTATAAAACAATCAGAATGGAGAAAGACCCATTGAAATAATGTAGAATGCATGTGTTGCCACACTAGGGTCATGCACAACTCAAAGAAAATGAAGAACTTTTATCAAAAACATAAAATACGGTATGTTGAAAACGTTTTTGGGAGATGCGATGGATCATTGGGGATCATTCAATATTTCCTTTCTTTTGTTCAGTGAAATGATCCCATGTGAAGAGACAACTCATTTAAATAAAGTTCAATTCGTAACTAAATTGTTTTTGTGTTTTTTTTTCTATTGGAAGGATTTAATCATTTGCAATTATGTCTACTTATGATAAGGTAAAAGGTTTATGTTTCTGTCTCCATATATGGTAAAAATATCCAATGAAAAAAACAGAGTGGGGAGAACAAGTATTTGATATACTGCCGATTTTACAGGTTTTCCTACTTACAAAGCATGTAGAGGTCTGTAATTTATCATAGGTACACTTCAACTGTGAGAGACGGAATCTAAAACAAAAATCCAGAAAATTACATTATGATTTTAAGTAATTAATTTGCATTTTATTGCATGACATAAGTATTTGATCACCTACCAACCAGTAAAAATTCCAGCACTCACAGACCTGTTAGTTTTTCTTTAAGAAGCCCTCCTGTTCTCCACTCATTACCTGTATTAACTGCACCTGTTTGAACTCGTTACCTGTATAAAAGACACCTGTCCACACACAATCAAACAGACTCCAACCTCTCCACAATGGCCAAGACTAGAGAGCTCTGTAAGGACATCAGGGATAAAATTGTAGACCAGCACAAGGCTGGGATTGGCTACAGGACAATAGGCAAGCAGCTTGGTGAGAAGGCAACAACTGCTGGCGCAATTATTAGAAAATGGAAGAAGTTCAAGATGACAGTCAATCACCCTCGGTCTGGGGCTCCATGCAAGATCTCACCTCATGGGGCATCAATGATCATGAGGAAGGTGAGGGATCAGCCCAGAACTACATGGCAGGACCTGGTCAATGACCTGAAGAGAGCTGGGACCACAGTCTCAAAGAAAACCATTAGTAACACACTACACCGTCATGGATTAAAATCCTGCAGCGCACGCAAGGTCCCCCTGCTCAAGCCAGCGCATGTCCAGGTCTGTCTGAAGTTTGCCAATGACCATCTGGATGATCTAGAGGAGGAATGGGAGATGGTCATGTGGTCTGATGAGACAAAAATAGAGCTTTTTGGTCTGAACTCCACTCGCCGTGTTTGGAGGAAGAAGGATGAGTGCAACCCCAAGTACACCATCCCAACCGTGAAGCATGGAGGTGGAAACATCATTCTTTGGGGATGCTTTTCTGCAAAGGGGACAGGACGACTGCACCGTATTGAGGGGAGGATGGATGGGGCCATGTATCTGGAGATCTTGGCCAACAACCTCCTTCCCTCAGTAAGAGCATTGACGATGGGTCGTGGCTGGGTCTTCCAGCATGACAACGACCCAAAACACACAGCCAAGGCAACTAAGGAGTGGCTCCGTAAGAAGCATCTCAAGGGCCTGGAGTGGCCTAACCAGTCTCCAGACCTGAACACAATAGAAAATCTTTGGAGGGAGCTGAAAGTCTGTATTGCCCAGCGACAGCCCCGAAACCTGAAGGATCTGGAGAAGGTCTGTATGGAGGAGTGGGCCAAAATCCCTGCTGCAGTGTGTGCAAACCTGGTCAAGAACTACAGGAAACGTATGATCTCTATAATTGCAAACAGGTTTCTGTACCAAATATTAAGTTCTGCTTTTCTGATGTATCAAATACTTGTCATGCAATAAAATGCTAATTAATTACTTAAAATCATACAATGTGATTTTCTGGATTTTTGTTTTAGATTCCGTCTCACAGTTGAAGTCTACCTATGATAAAAATAACAGACCTCTACATGCTTTGTAAGTAAGAAACACTGCCAATTTTGCAGGTTATCAAATACTTGGTCTGTAAACACTGTATACATTTAAATAGTATTAATATTAATTTGCATATTTCCGTTAATTGCCACGGAAAGTTTCCACCTGAAAATTCCCCAAAATGTGCAACCCTATTTGGGTACTGTGTGTAGATTGAGGGGGAAAAAACTATTTAATTAATTTTAGAATAAGGCTGTAACGTAACAAAATGTGGAAAAAGTCAAGGGGTCTGAATACTTTCCGAATGCACTGTATTCAGCACAGCTGGACAGACCGACAGGCACGCCTGCTGTCTCCTGTAGATGCACGTCAGAGCCACGGACTCCACAGATATACCACTGGAAGGCAAGGCCCCCCACGGCCCTTAATTGTAATGAAACGGTAGTTCTGTTGTTAAGCAGCACTTTGGTGCGCAACAATATTATCTCTGCAGTGGGTCTAGCCTGCCGATTCCTCTTACCGTTATCAAATTAGTCAGCTGGCTGTCAAACACTCACCAAGCTATAGCCCCTCACTGAAATTGCATTCACCACCAGCATCTGTTTCCAACTAACACCTTTCAGGCATACCTCTCCCACTTATCCTCCTCTTTAAAACCACACAGGAAAGGATGGGGTTTTAGGACTTTTTTTCTTACACTGACAAATGGGAGGTAAGTTTTCCTTAAGGCCTGACAAACCTGTGCTAAGCCAACCTCAGATCTATTTGAGTAGATAAAACTCATTCATTTCCCTAGATCTACCATTGTGTGAAAAATGGCTTAGAGGCAAACACTTCATTCATAGATTTTTGATAAAACATTGCACAGAGACTGTAGCGGGAGTTTACAAAGTCCGCCGGTATCAAGAGACGGCTCATTCTTCTGCATCTCATAGAACATTCTGTAACGATTCCAAACCCTCAACGTTCTCAAGAGTGCATAAATTAAATCAGGAGAATCAATTTATCATTATAACAGTCATATTCCACTTCCTTTATAGACTCATGGAATATCAGAGACCTTCACACTGATCTATCAGAATGTCAATTACAGTGCATCTACATCGCTGCTTGACATTGAACTCTTATGGTCACACGGCTGCAATGAAATGTGCCGTAGCAAAACTACAGCACAGATAGAACAAAGAGACATATTTCACCGGATGTACAAATGTGAAGCATTTATACAAAATATGGTAGTGAGAAGAAGCCCAGTGGCCGGCAGTTGGAGAAGATGGAACAAGATGGATTCTGATAGACATTCTGCTAATTTACTCATCGATTAAACATTTGATCGCAATACAGTTCTCTGTTCCCAAAACTACAATCTGTTACGAACAGAGTGGACAAAGTTTTGTAGACTTTACCCGTTGGATTGTTTAGGAGTGAAAAGGTGATTTGAGTTATTGCACACGCGCACTTCACAGAGTAGCGTTCCCCAAAGGAAATATGCAAATTAACGCTAGAACGCGCCAATAGGATCTCTCTAGCTCCTGCTTGGCTCTGCCTACCTAATTGCTTGTTCGGCCCACTACGGCTCATTCGTTCCCATTTGAAACGGCAGGCTGTGGTCTATCTTGGTTTAGTTATAAAAATCTGACTTTACTCTTCCACTCCCAGTTGTCATTCTGAATACAAACGGCGGCATCACGTTGAGGACAGTACACAAAAGGATCCCGTCATTGTCAAAGTATGACTGGACTGCTCTCTTCCACATAGTATGTCTACCATACAAATACAGGTAATATCCTTATGTTTACACCTGTTAAGGCTCAGGTGTGTTTCTTTTGAACATTGTCTTACTTGGCATGGCATGAACCAGGTCCCCACACAGCACCATGAACTTGGGCCTGGGGCTCAGCTTGTTGACGGCCTCCACAGCCTGCTGGGTCAGCTGGACCTCATCGGTCCACTCATCCCCTCCCCCGTCACAGTCCCCCTCCCTCCAGGTCTTCATCAGACCCAGCTGGGGGTCTGCAGCCTGGATGAAGCAGAACGGGCCTCTCCATTCCTTCTGTTCATCTGGGAAGGTAGGAGGAGTTCAGGGGAGAGAGTCATGCCAGGGACATGGGATAGAATATAGAATCAGTATACAGTGGAAAGTATTCAGAACCCTTCACTTTTTCCAAATATTATGTTACAGCCTTACTCTAAAATAGATTCAATCCTATTTTTCCTCATCAATCTACACACAAATGTGAAAAAAAGTGAAGGGATCAGAATACTTTCCGAATGCACTATACTTTATTGCAACGGGTGTCTCTATTTATGAAAGTCATGCTGAAGTTAGTCCTAAAAGCAGTATTCTTACAAATTGACCCTGGGGATGCAGGATTTTGTTCTAATCATCAAGCCCTTGACTAGTTGAATCTGGTGTTGGTATTGGGTCTGGAGAAAAAGCCTGCTTCACTCACTCTGTTCCAGTAGCTCAAAAAGTAGCTATATGCTTTATACACACAAACACACACATTACAATATACTCACTCTCTCTCACACACACACACACAGCGGGACTTCCTTGTTCATCAGGATCTTCAATGTTTAACATGCTCTTCATGCATTTCTCTCCAAAATGAGTTTATGTTAATTCTCTCCTCCAGAGAAGCTTGTGCAGCAAATGAAAGCCTGAGAATCCCAGTACTGGGAACAACAGTGAAAGAGCCTTTACTTTGCTCTTTGTATCTTCATTTAGAACATAATGGGGAACATTCCCTGCTCCTATGGTTAACATTAACATCAGATGTATTAAACACAACACAAACTAGACGCCTTACTTTATGGCTATAAATGCACAATCATGACATGGGAAGTAGTAAGCTATTTGGAAGGATCAAAGGTAAAGAAAATACAAACAAATTTTAACTACAATTTTCAGTCTAAGGTTATGTTCATATCATCATCACTGAAGACAGGATGCTGCTTTGGTACATTACATAGGTTGAAAACTTTCCTGACTGGGGCTTGAACTTTTACAATTCAGAAAAATACTTATGCTGCTGAGGCTTATTCTTCAATATAACTTGCATCAGTCTTCTATACCAATCAGTCAAATATATTTATAAAGCCTGTTTTACATCAGGAGATGTCCCAAATTGCTTATACAGAAATCCACCCTAAAACCCCAAACTGCAAGCAATGCAGACGTAAAAGCATGGCGGCTAGGAACAACTCCCTAGAAAGGCAGGAATTTAGGAAGAAACCTAGAGAGGAACCAGGCTCTGAGGGGTGGCCAGTCCTCTTCTGTCCTGTGCCGAGTGGAGATTATTAGAGTACATGGCCATTAAGGCCAGATTGAACATCTTGAAGAACAAACATTCATAGATGACCAACAGGTTCAAATAATAATCCATACCATACCGTGAGAATATTGGTCTTAGTTCACTGATCTCTCCACCACCAATTAGAAACATGTATATTCTAACTAGGTTGCACGCAAACTGTTTCCTCCCATAACTAGAAATGTAAAAGGTTAAGCCCCCCCCTTTTTTACTGACTCATGAGACATACATGATTTGTAAGGCTTTTACACCAGCCTAGCTTTGACTCTCTGAGAAAAAGCCTGGTATCTTTGTTAACACAAGCTTTACAGTAGTGTGATTGTCTCAGGAGTCGCTGCTGTGTGAACTATAAAAATAAAAAAAGATTTGAAAAAGAGTAGCCAAAGCTCCCATGAAAGCCGATAAGTACACGCAGCTTTGTGTGGCTGCGCTGAGCGAGCTTCACTTCAAACATAAATCTGAGAGATTTCTCATCTGGCAGACGGTGCATTCAAACAATACTAATCATAATTCACGATTAGAGTGGAGGGCCTTTAAAAAATAATTTAATGAAATATGAAATTGTGTTGAATTCTCATTTGAAGAGAAAAACCTATCCATTTCACCATCCGTTTGTGGTGCTGAAAATCAAAAAAAGTTTGTAGAGAGATGAGAATTGTGAGTTGCTCTCGAGAACCCAAGGCATTCTGCCTCATCCCAAGGACGCTCAGCTATAAATGCTGCTTACCGGGGGAGACCATGTGAACTACAATCCCGAAGCTATGTTTTAACATTTAGAAACGTCAATCATCGCTTGAAATACAGTTTAAAGAACGTAACTCTCATATCAGCGAGAAAGAATCTTTCAAGTTAAAAAGTTACACTTACTGTAGCAGGTTTGCACAGATCCATAAGGCTGCGTGTGCCTCGAGGCAAGAACTACACTTTCCGCCCAGTTACGCTTACACACGTGTGCGAGCATGCTAGATAGCGAATTAGTGCAGGTTTTCGCCTCTGTCTTCCATCTGCCTGTCTTCCGTAAACAAGTGCTGTAACATGGAGACATGGCAGTGTGGGAAGACTAACCCTAACTTTATCAAGGTGTGTATCAATTGAACCTTTTCTTAATTATTATTTCTCTCTGATTTGAAGGACACGGTCCTTATGCTTCCAAAACCATACGGCAAGAGACACGTTAATGTTCAGATTGCGCATCTGGGCTCTTAACAAAACACCCCCGTACAGAAGACGCCTTCATCCAAATCAAAACCAAATGTTATACATGTAGGTAGTTATTAAAGTGACTATGCATAGATAACAGCAGAGAGTAGCAGCAGCATAAAGGGGGGGGGGGCAATGCAAATAATCTGGGTAGCCATTTGATTAGATGTTCAGGAGTCTTATGGCTTGGGGGTAGAAGCTGTTTAGAAGCCTCTTGGACCTAGACTTGGTGCTCCGGTACTGCTTGCTGTGCGTTCCTCTGACACCGCCTGGTATATAGGTCCTGGATGGCAGGAAGCGAGGCCCCGGTGATGTACTGAGCAGTACTCACTACCCTCTGTAGTGCCTTGCGGTCAGAGGCCAAGCAGTTGCCATACCAGGCAGTGATGAAACCCGTCAGGATGCTCTCGATGGTGCAGCTGTAGAACCTTCTGAGGATCTGAGGACCCATGCCAAATCTTTTCAGCCTCCTGAGGGGGGAGTAGGTTTTGTCGTGCCCTCATCACGACAGTCTTGGTGTGCTTGGACCATGTTAGTTTGTTGGGGATGTGAACGCCAAGGAACTTGAAGCTCTCAACCTGCTCCACTACAGCCCCGTCGCTGAGAATAGGGGCGTGCTCAGTTCTCCTTTTCCTGTAGTCTACAATCATCTCCTTTGTCTTGATCACGTTGATGGAGAGGTTGTTGTCCTTGCACCAGAGGGTCAGGTCTCTGACGACCTCCCTATAGTCTGTCTCTTCATTGTCTGTGATCAGGCCTACCACTTGTGTCATCAGCAAACTTAATGATGGTGTTGGAGTCATTACACAATGACTTATGTGTAATGTATGGAACTGAGTGTCATGATCAAGGGCTATTAGTGTCTATGAATGGGCTAGGCTGTGAGAGGAAGAGACTGTCTGTAAATCTGATTAGTTGTTAAACAATTAAATTCCTCAGTCTGTAAGCTTGGGCAGAAATGGAGCCATTCAGCCTAGTCGGTTCACTGGTCAAAGGTCTACAGTACACAGTGACTGACTTCCTATCACAAGCCAATCCGAAAATAGGCCTATAAAATAAATAAAAAAGACGGGAGGTAGTCTTCCATACAACATAACACGTGTAATAGGCCATTGCATTTGGGCAGAGACCTGTTTTGGGGTTATGATAAGGTAAACGGCAATAATGCAACTCACATTTACAGCTAACCTTACTGTTAGGCATTTGTAAATCAATCTTCAGAATCAAGGGCTAGCTATATTTCATGAGTTGAAAGTATTACGGACTGTGAATTGGTGAAAAGGCTAGTTTATAGCTGAGCAGATTCGAACAAATGAAAAGTATTGTTCTGGAACTCATCTCGGAAACGCAGAGTAAATGGCAAAAGGCTAAACAGCAACTTTTGTAAACAACATGACACGTCTCGGGAAAGTCGTTCACGTGTAGCACAGATAGCTAGCTCGTTAGGTTACTCGATGGGTTAATTTAGCGTGCATATTCGTAACTATGTATCCTTTATATTAACCAGTCAGGAATACAAAATTGTAAAACAGATGGATGTTAGCCAGCCTGTACAGTTAACTAACTATAGCTAGCCAACTAACTAACATTAGCTACCTTCGGTCAGTCCAGTGAATGTCCGCTGTTTAGCTCTAAGAAAAATATCCTCGGCTTCAGCCATGGCTTCCCTTGTCCCGCAAAGGTTAACGTTCGTATTCTTATGGCTTGATGTTGATCCTATTTTGTCAATAATTAACTGACTTGAGATTAGTCAGTTAGTTAGCTAGTTACGTACAGTGAATACCAAACGTAAAGCCGGAAGCCCCGCCTAGTTCTAAAATGTCTACAACATCCCCTTGTTGCTGACGAGGGTGACTTCGACAGTCGCAAGGGGATCAATAAACCCGTCAATTTAGGGACACACTCGTGACTTGAATGATGCAATTCATATTAAATAATTAAACAAGCATGGCATTCACATTTTGGATTAAGCCCGAAGACTCCTCGCTCATCTTAAATCGACTACATCAGCTATCTATTATCTGTGCCTGGCTGCATATAACGTTTGGATCCGTGCTATCCGGAATGCTTGGGACGTTCCTACCCCTTGAAGTTGAACGTGGTTAGGTAAGCGTAATGGTTAGGTAAGCTCTACGACCCCTACAAGTATTGGGACTCGTCTGAAGTCGGTACAGCCGATCTGCCGATTTCTGTCTGTAGCGTCCAAACAGTTTGGGCTTAACACTAATATGACCCCTCTGTGTAAAGGTGAGACTCGATTTCTGTCTGTAGCCTCACAAGTCCAAACAGTTTGGGCTTAACAAAAAAAAAAGAATGGTTTCTTTAAAAAACGTAAAAATAAAAACCCCTCTGTTTTTTTTTTGTAATGTAGGTAAGATTCAATTCTTTTGTATGGGCTACAGAACATATATTTTTGATACTTCAAGGGGTCTTAAAATTCTAAATCAAATAGCAAATTGATCCTTTGTATGACATTCTTAAAACAATTCCATATAGCTTTGTAGAACCCCTCCCCTGGTTTAGACATTAAATACATGTAGAAAATGTTTCCTGATCTTTCTTATATCTTTCAGACAGTGGCGACCCGTCATTCAGGGCACGTGGGGCAGAGCTCCACCTGTTTGAGCCCCACATTTTTAGCAAAAATGTAAATAATTATATATTTTTTGGAGCTGGTCTGTTTTGCATGTTATTTTGGCATTAATACAGTGGGGCAAAACATTATTTAGTCAGCCACCAATTGTTCAAGTTCTCCCACTTAAAAAGATGAGAGAGGCCTGTAATTTTCATCATAGGTACACTTCAACTATGACAGACAAAATTAATTATTATTAGCCCCAGTGTATGTGTCACATATCAGTTTTCAAAAACGATGTAATATATATATATAATTGATTTAATAAAGCCGCATACAAACAGTCTCTTTTTTGTTTTCTTGAGTAAGGCAGCTCCAAAAGGCAGGTGTTTCAGTCTAGCTCAGTACTTTCTGTGGTGCTGTGGCAAGCCAGCAGAAAATACGGAGCGTTGTGCCGTGATTGCCTCAGTGTTCTGTCACTCATGGGGACACTACGTCACTGCCTAGTCTAAGTGTAGAGCTCAAAAATTCAAGCCCCTTGGGTGTTGTCATAGAGTTACATTAGAAGTGCCCATCCAAGAAGTTTCAAGGTCATTGGACAAAGATAAAATGACATCAAATACATTATATATACAGTAGCTTTGATTGGACTGATCATGTCAACATCATACTTTCAAAATCATAGCTAGCAGTCATCATCATTAATCAAGTCGACAGTCTAGTGGCAAATCCTATATAATCCTTGTCATATGAAGAGAAATAATTAAGAGAAATTATAAATAAAACGTATTGGTGCACATTGACCATTGGACATAAACATTACACAACAAGTTGGAAATCGCAAATTCAACATTGAGTGGTTTGGAATGAATCAGTGGCTAACTGCAAGCATTGCAAAACAATCATTAGCCTGCTATTCAGTGGAATGGCTGTGTGATCCCAAGTCTAAGGTTAAGGGTCTATATTCCTATCTTAAAATTATAAACATTTAACATTGACCATGCTGTCAATGAAGCATGATTTGTGCCACACCCAAAACAACTGTTAAGTCAGAACTGCAAAATCTGACTTCAGAAAAAAGAACTATATTTGTAATACTTTAAGGAGTTAAAACGTTAAATAAAATAGCAAAATGATCCTTGGTATGACCTTCTATGGGTTAAGGCTAAGGTTAGGGTAGGGATGTCCCACGACCCCAGATAGGACTAACCATCATTTTTGTTTAGCAGCAGTAGTTACATCTGCGGATGTATCTTGACTTTCTCCGCATGTATCCCAATGGCAATCACCACGAGAGCATGTATGAACTTCTTCATTATAATTCTAAACTAGCTCTTGCACACGCTATTTCTGTCTCCCCCAGCTCTGTCGGTTTCTCCCATCGACTTATTTAGCCTGGTTTAGTGTTCGGGAGTTGGCAATCAGGTCCATGGACAGCGCGACTTGTTGAGCAAAATAATTTCAGCACCATGGACAGCTCGACCAGAAAGACGCTAATTTGCCCTAATATAGACCTATCCATGGTTCTGCACAGTATTTTTTTTAAAGATGAGGTGAGCTCAGATCAGATCAGGTTTAAGACATTGCGTGGAATGTGATAGCATACGGTAAATATGCATTACATATAATATAAGGGAATGAATTCCTAAAGGAAAAAGACTACATCGGCAGAACTTTTTTCAGGCATAGAAAATAGCATTTAGTGATGAATATAAAAACGTCTCTGGGTATGACGACACTGTGCTTGGAACGACACCATTGTATGTGTGGACCATTATTCAGTCCAGTGAATAGAAGTATATAACCAACTTAATTTCATTAGCCTACCCAATTTTTTTCTTGTGTAGCCTATGCTACTCATGCTGGCAAAACAACCACCCTATAACGCTCTCTCTAATCTCATTTGGAAGTTACCATAACCGGAATGTCTGCATCCGTGACCATATTTTGTCCGTGCACAAATTATGAGAAAAAAATGAATTGCTCGGCAGCACAACTCGACCCATATTTCCTCATGTGCGTTTTGGGCTGTCACAGATTCACCGTCATTGTTTAACAATACATGAATCTCTCTCTCTCTCTTCGTCGGAATGCCTCCTCCCCTACTCGCTTTGCGCACCATGCTCTCTCCCATCTCAGGTCTGATTTGCTCACCCGCGCTCAAATAGCTTGTGCAGTTCTATCTCCACCGACTCCCATGCCTGCAACCGCGCTGATGGGTTTGAAAATTGAAGTAGCTTAGTTTTGATAACGTCATGGAGAAAATTTTCTAAGAACACCTGTAGAGAGATTGTGCTCTGAGGAACAATTCTGAGGACAATATCTATATACATTCAACGTTTTATTTTGAAAAAATAACCGAATGATTTTCTATACCTTCATGGATGACGAGAACATTCGTGAAAACTCTCACCAACACGGATGGTAGTGTTCTCTAAATTGGATATATGTTTCTGGACTTTTATAATACCAAGACTGTGCGCTCTTCTTCTTCGAGTCTCTTCTTACATGCGCTAGAGAAGCTGAAAGGAAGTGGTGGAAGGACAGCACAATGAGGGGCAAATACTTTATACTGGGTTACTTGTTGGTCAAAGTTATGGCGCTGGTCTGCAAGGCGGACGGAGAACCAGGACAACTGGAGGGCTTTGTCATGATGACGACGTGCAACGGATCCAGGGAGGACGAGGGTGCAAGCTTCTCGGAGCCCCCGCACACGGAGGACAGGTGCCGGGGGTATTACGATGTGATGGGCCAGTGGGACCCGCCGTTCGTTTGTAAAACGGGCGATTATCTGTACTGCTGCGGCACCTGTGGCTTTCGGTTCTGCTGCTCCTACAAGACCTCGCGGTTGGATCAGAGCACATGTAAAAACTACGACACTCCGGTGTGGATGATGACAGGTCAAACCCCGTTTAAGAAAAACGACCTTCGGCACGACCCCACCAAAGATAAAACTAATTTAATCGTGTATATCATCTGTGGAGTAGTGGCTATCATGGCACTTGTTGGGATATTCACCAAACTCGGCCTGGAAAAGGCGCACCGACCGCAGAGAGAGAATATGACTAGGTGGGTTTCTGGGGTCCTGCTACCGTTGAGCGTGCCGCGATCTTCTTTGTTGTGCATGTTTTCAAGGAGCTTGCTTGGTGCTCACATGTAGGCTAGAGCGCGCGCCACAATAATATTTGACTCCTGGGTTCTAGCCTCACGCTTGCCAGGTTTATATTGGCAAACTACGATAGGCTAACTCATTCTAATAGCGTTGTCGCTGAAATAAGAAAGCTAGGATATCATCTAGACTTGTTTTTTGTTAACATTATAATACATATAAACCAATCAATGACTTTTACGCGCACAATACACGCTTCTTCAATGGGTAGAAAGTAGCTGTCATCGACAGTTTATTAATTGGACTAGATTGCATAATGTCATCACCTGTGTGGGCTGCCTGCCTGATTCATTCGCAGAGAGCGCGGGGGCGTGTGTCTCTTGCAGTGGATAGCCACATGCTCTCCTCTCCGCAACATGCGCAGGCTATTCCTTTATTTGGAGACCTTTCTCTAACAATGAATCAATAGCTCCTATTCGTCTTCTTTATGAAAATGTCTTACTTATTCACTGAGTTTTATATTTTTCTAAGGAATGTGGAACCCGCTCACTCAATCAAACAGTTACATTTTAAAAATCATATGAAAATGTTGCTTTATATGGAAGCAGAGATGCAATATTTTATATTATGTGATCATCTTGAACTAGGTGCCCTGTGCACACAACTGTGCAGCGTTGAAATCAAGCGTTATGCACGGTTCTTCATAGGACATATTTTTCATTGTCTGTCTGGCTATTTCTTACATCTGGATAAATGGCAATCTCTCTCTCTTTTTCTATCTTTCTCACACAGGGCTGTCCAGAGTGTGTTACAGGTCGGTTGTCCAGGTGAGCAGTTCCAAGGAGAGGACACCCTCGCCATGCACGCACAGAACTATGACACAAGGGCCAACAACCTCCGTAAGTTTCACACTTTCGGCCCCTATAGGCAGAGGTTTTTGGTGGTATGGTTGTGGACTGAAGGGTTGGTCATGGAGGCCCCAAACAGACAATAGCAAACATAATGTGGGCAGGTTGCATATTGTACACAGACTCTCAATTAAGCATTTGGTCTCTTTAACGGTATAGGCTGTAGCCCTTGTATCAAAACCAGGTTTATTTGTTTCAAATGTGGCATTTATTTTATAATCACATGTATTCATGTGGAGGGAAACAAACTGCTTTCTGCTTTGTAAATCCAGTGATAATTCACTTTTATTTTTGTCCCATGCCTACATGATTCAAGATGTGTAAAAAGGAGGGAGAGAGAGAAATAAAAAAAGAGAGAGAAGAGGAGAGAGAACACAGCAGTGTGAATGGCATCTATTTCTGTTGCGTCCCGTGGGCTGCAACCACAGTTATGGGCTTTGTATTTTAACACAGATCAACCAACTCAGAAACACAGAAGAGTCTTAATCTGGAGTATTTAATACACATCTCATGCTGTTGTACTACTGATTCTGATTCCAGTATGATTATATCACCCCAGTTTGTGACTGGATGTGTTTCGACCTAAACATTTAAAAATGATCCCAACACAAAGCAAGTGGCACATCTAAGCCCCCTCCTACTTGAAAGGATGTATTTTAAGACATACTGACTGAGACCATGAGTGTAGCTGACAGTGCTGTTGTTAGTGGAATTTGTCCTATTTTCTTGATTCTATCAAACACAATCAGACTGACACACCTTATCATCCGGTGTGACGGTACTGGGCTCCTAACAGCTCTCATTCTAATCACTTTAAAGTAGGGCCCTTTGTCTCCAATGTCTTCTGGGATGCTAGTTTCTGCTGTCATCGATTTATATCTATAAATAACTGCCACTGATGCTTCGAAGAGGCAGATGTACCAGGTCTACCTGGCAATGAAAGTTTCAGCGTCAAGGGATCTTTCCTGTTTAAAAAATGACTGTACACTGAGTGTATAAAACATTAGGAACTCCTACTCTTTCCATGACATAGACTGACCAGGTGAATCAATGTGAAAGTTATAATCCGTTATTGATGTAAGTTGTTAAATCCACTTCAATCAGTGTAGATGAAGGAGAGGAGACAGGTTAAAGTAGGATTTTTAAGCCTTGAAACAATTGAGACATGGATTGTGTGTATGTGCCATTTAGAGGGTGAACGAACGGGCAAGACAAAAGATTGAAGTGCCTTTGAACAGGGTATGGTAGTAAGTTTGTGTTAAGAACTGCAACGCTGCTGGGATTTTCACTCTGAACAGTTTCCCGGATATATCAAGAATGGTCCACCACCCAAAGGACATCCAGCCAACTTGACTCAACTGTGGGAAGTATTGGAGTCAACATGGGCCAGCATCCCTGTGGAACGCATTCGACACCCTGTAGAGTCCATGACCCAACTAATTGGGGCTATTCTGAGGGCAAAAGAGAGGAGGGTGGAGGTGTGCTCAACTCAATACCTGGGAGTCCTGGCTGGGGAAATAGTGATTATTAGCAATGTGGAACCCTGCTCCCTGAACCATTTAGTCTTAGGGCTTGTGGGTAACCATGTGGAATGTTATTAACCCCTGTGATCTTATTAGATCCCCAGAGAGGCCCCATATTGGTTTAGAGGTCTCCATCAGCCATGAGACGGATTTATCATAGAAAGAGGTATGGATGGAGGGATGATGGGGTGGGGGGTAAAAGTGGTGCGGTTCATGTGGAGTGTGGATGTATTACAGTATTTGTCTTGAAGATAAATTAAAGGGAGAAGCTAAATCTTGTGAGATGCCGATTGAGGTGAAACACACTACTGTTCAAAGTTCGACTGTGTACATCTCTTGTTGATCACATTCTATTTTTAGAGCAGACCATCTATTGATTATAGCTTATGGCCAGATTGCCCTGTTACTGGCAACATCAATAGATCCCATCTTAGGTGTCCTCGCCCAGCTTTGGAGAAAAATGCCCAGGGCAGTTTGTATGGCTGATACTCATAACAATCCCTGTTTCTACAGGGCAATGGCGGATAACAGCTTGGGATTAGCTACTTTCTCCCCCAATAATTTTCTCCAAGCACCTCTTAGTATAAGTTTAAGACAAGACTAGAACAAGAGTTTTGTTCCTAACATCGTTTTGTTTTGACAGCATGTGGGATGTTTTAATGTGTAAAAAAACATTTACCATGTATCGCACATGGGAGATGTCTCACAGAACACATCAACAAGTAGCTAATACGTCAGAGCTCAGATCTCATTATGTTAGACCCCATGAAGACTGGGGCCTCTGCTACAGTTTAGTCCTGAACCAAGCAGCCCTCCAATCCCCTGAACAAAGCAGCCCTCCAATCCCCTGAACAAAGCAGCCCTCCAATCCCCTGAACAAAGCAGCCCTCCTATCTCCTGAACCAAGCAGCCCTCCTATCCCCTGAACCAAGCAGCCCTCCTATCCCCTGAACCAAGCAGCCCTCCTATCCCCTGAACCAAGCAGCCCTCCTAACCAAGCAGCCCTCCCCTGAACCAAGCAGCCCTCCTATCCCCTGAACCAAGCAGCCCTCCTAGAACCCAGCCCTATCCCCTGAACCAAGCAGCCCTCATATCCCCTGAACCAAGCAGCCCTCCTATCCCCTGAACCAAGCAGCCCACCTATCCCCTGAACCAAGCCCACCTATCCCCTGAACCAAGCCCACCTATCCCCTGAACCAAGCAGCCCACCTATCCCCTGAACCAAGCAGCCCACCTATCCCCTGAACCAAGCAGCCCACCTATCCCCTGAACCAAGCACCACCTATCCCCTGAACCAGCCCCACCTATCCCCTGAACCAAGCAGCCCACCTATCCCCTGAACCAAGCAGCCCACACCCCTAACCAAGCAGCCCCCTATCCCCTGAACCAAGCAGCCCTCCTATCCCCTGAACCAAGCAGCCCACCTATCCCCCGCTGGGCTGGTGATCACAATTGAATGTAATCTCAAAACGGAATACTTTTTTAGAATTCTTAAAGAACTCAAAATCCTGTGTCTCTGAGCCTTCAGCATCAAAGACGGAGTGAGAGATGGAAATAAAGTGGGAGAGAGACACAGAGAAGGGGAGAGGGAGAGAGGATGACATGTCAAGACTGCACTGATCCTCTTTGACAATGTCAACAGTTAAATATCTTTTGAGTGACAAAAGTTGACATACTGCAGGCAGAATTTAACCTCGTTTACATCTGTGAAGGGTAAAGTGTCATACAAACTATATGAAACCACTGCTGCTTATGGTAGGATTGCAAAGAAAAAGGTTTTTTTTTGTCATATTGTCAATCAACCTGAACTCTTGAGGTGGGACATTGAGAGAAACAGAGGATAGAAATGTATTATTGAGAGCCCCAGAAAGAGGGGAGGGTAGGCTTTCCATCCATTGGCTGACTGAGACAGTGATCTGTATTCACAACTCATGTTCACAAAGATAATTACCTGCCTAGCAGTTATAATCTTCCGCTATACATCTCCAGATATGCATTAAGCACTTATTATATTTAATAGGTAATTGCTTGGAGACCACACAGCATGAAGAAAGACTCTGTCTGCAAAACAATCTCCACTCTAGAAGTACTCTAACCTCATCTACTGTTTATTAATTATGCCAAAATGGATCACCTGCAGAGGTGTGTGTGTGTGTGTGTGTTGCGTGTTTGCGTACGTGTGTGGTGTATGTGTGCAAGTGGGGGTGCGAGTGTGTCTAAAATGTAACGCTACTGCTGGGTATATCAGATCAGAGTTTTGCTGAGAGGTACAACTTCACCCTGACCTCTAAGTCACCCGTCACCGAAGACACTTGTCAGTTCTTATCTGCAACTCTTCCATCCTGACCCCTTCACAGACAGGCATCCAGGAAGCGGCCACAGACAGGCATCCAGGAAGCGGCCACAGACAGGCATCCAGGAAGCGGCCACAGACCGGCATCCAGGAAGCGGCCACAGACCGTCATCCAGGAAGCGGCCACAGACAGGCATTCAGGAAGCAGCAACAAACAGGCATCCAGGAAGCGGCCACAGACCGGCATCCAGGAAGCGGCCACAGACCGTCATCCAGGAAGCGGCCACAGACCGGCATCCAGGAAGCGGCCACAGACCGTCATCCAGGAAGCGGCCACAGACCGTCATCCGGGAAGCGGCCACAGACAGGCATTCCAGAAGCAGCAACAAACAGGCATTCCAGAAGCAGCAACAAACAGGCATCCAGGAAGCGGCCAGCCACAGACAGGCATTCCAGAAGCAGCAACAAACAGGCATCCAGGAAGCGGCCACAGACAGGCATTCCAGAAGCAGCAACAAACAGGCATTCCAGAAGCAGCAACAAACAGGCATCCAGGAACCAGCCACAGAGAGGCATTCCAGAAGCAGCAACAAACAGGCATCCAGGAACCAGCCACAGAGAGGCACAAAGCAAATGAAAAGAAAGAACATTGTAATTTTCCAATCAAGGTGGAGGAACAGAAGCAAGCTAAGGATAAAACAAATATTCAGCGACTCTAGGGGGGACAATAAGAGTTCACATCAAAGTAATTATTTATAATAGGCAAAAAACATAATCAATAAAAAATATAATTATAACATGAAATTCCATTGGCCTCCTAAGAGTTTCAAAATGTTTTTTTAATCCATTGGCCTCCTAAGAGTTTCATAATGTTTTTGAATCTCCAGACCGACCCAGGCCCAGACGTGCTCCTCCCGGGCCTCGTTCCTGTGCCCTTGCTTAGGCTAATTACCCTAATGTGGGTCCTCTCAGCAGCACCGGAGATCGATTAGGCCTTGTTCATTAGGGCTGTGGGCCTCCCAGCCTCGTCAGATGGATCTGATTGACTAGACACAGTAATCAGCTCATTCAGACACACGGGGAGGTTGGGACTCACTGCTCCTTGGAAGAAATAGAAGTCAAGTAGAAAACCGAGAAAACAGAAGTGACAAAGTTGAGTAAGGGAAGTAGAATAGCCAAACTGTTGAAATACTTTCAGAGAGCTATCTAAGGATATTTATCATGAAGGTCCCATGTATGTCCTGATTGTCCTCCATCTGACTGATTACTGGACTTGGCCTTAATGTATGACTCGGTTCATATGTATAATTGTCCATCTTGTTGTCATGGTGTAATAATAAAATAAGCTGTAAGGAGTCTATATCTTAGTAGGGTATAATCAGCAGACTTCCCTCTCTCCTTGCACCACCCTGGGGAATACTAATCGGTTCATTTACAGCCAGAGACTCAAATCAAATGTTTTACAGGTAATTACTTGTGTGTGTGGAGTGGGTCGAACTGAGTGCAAGTGAATAGCCTATCATGTCTTCAAGGTAGCGAGTCATCAGACATTTATACACTATATATATTGATCACACGCACTGGAATGTGTTCCTGTCAGCCTCAGAGAACAACATCAACCTATACACTGACTCAGTGAGTGCATTTTATAAAGAAGTGCATTGGAGATGTTGTACCCACTGTGACTATTAAAACCTATCCTAACCAGAAACCATGGATGGTTGGCGGCATTCGTGCAAAACTGAGAGCACGATCCACCGCATTTAACCATGGAAAGAAGTCTGAGAATATGACTGAATATAAACAGTGTAGTTATTCCCTCCGCAAGGCAATCAAACAAGCGAAATGCCAGTACAGGGACAAGGTGGAGTCGCAATTCAATGGCTCAGACACGATAAGTATGTGGCAGAGTCTACAGGAATTCACAGACTATAAAAAGAAAATCAGCCACGTCACGGACACCGACATCACGCTTCCAGACAAACTAAACACCTTCTTTGCCCGCTTTGAGGATAATATAGTGCCACCTCCCCTCTCTCTGTGGCTGACATGAGTAAAACATTTTAAGCGTTTTAACCTTCAAAAGGCTGCTGGCCCAGATGGCATCACCAGCCATGTCATCAGAGCATGCGCAGACCAGCTGGCTGGTGTGTTCATGGACATATTTATTCGCTCCCTATCCCAGTCTGCTGTCCCCACATGCTTCAAGATTGCTACCATTGTTCCTGTACCCAAGAAGGAAAAGATAACTGAACTAAATGACAATCGCCCCGTAGCACTCACTTCTGTCATCATGAAGTGCTTTGAGAGACTAGTCAAGGATCATATCACCTCCACCTTACCGGCCACCCGAGACCCACTTTAGTTTGCATACCGCCCCAACAGGTCCACAGACAACACAATCACCATCACACTGCACACTGCCCTATTCCATCTGGACAAAAGGAATACCTATGTAAGAATGCTGTTCATTGACTACAGCTCAATATTCAACACCATAGTACCCTCCAAGCTCATCATCAAGCTGAAGGCCCTGGGCCTCAACCCCGCCCTGTGCAATTGGGTCCTTGACTTTCTGACGGGCTGCCCCCAGGTGGTGAAGGTAGGAAACCACATCTCCACTTCGCTGAACCTCAAAACTGGGGCCTCACAAAGGTGCGTGCTCAGCCCCCTCCTGTACTCCCTGTTCACCCACGACTGCGTGGCCATGCATGCCTCCAACTCAATCATGAAGTTTGTAGACGACACATCAGTAGGTGGCTTGATTTCAAACGATGACGACGCAGCCTACAGAGAGTAGGTGAGGACACTCGGAGTGTGGTGTCAGGAAATCAATGTCAACAAAACAAAGGAGAGAACCATGGACTTTAGGAAACAGCAGAGGAAGAACCCGCCTATGGTCCACCCACACAAATGGTCCACCCACACAGATAGTGTGGTGAAGAAGGCGCAACAGCGCCTCTTCAACCTCAGGAGGCTGAAGAAATTTGGTTTGTCACCCAACATCCTGACAAACTTTTACAGATGCACAATCCAGAGCATCCTGTTGGGCTGTATCACCGCCTGATCTGAACCGCAAGGCTCTCCAGAGGGTGGTGCGGTCTGCACAACACATCACCGGGGGTAAACTACCTGCCCTCCATGACACCTACAACACCCGATGTCACAGGAAGGCCAAAAAGATCATCAAAGACATCAACCACCCGAGCCACTGTCTGTTCACCACTACCATCCAGAAGTCAAGGTCAGTACAGGTGCATCAAAGCTGGGACCAAGTGATTGAGAACTAGCTTCTATCTCAAGGCCATCAGACTGCTAAACAGCAATCACTAACTCAGAGGCTGCTGCCTACATCGAGACCCAATCACTGGCCACTTTAATAAATGGATCACTAGTCACTTCATACAATGCCATCCTAATAATGTTTACATGTACAGTGGGGCAAAAAAGTATTTAGTCAGCCAACAATTGTGCAAGTACTCCCACTTAAAAAGATGAGAGAGGCCTGTAATTTTCATCATAGGTACACTTCAACTATGACAGACAAAATGAGAAAAAAAATCCAGAAAATCACATTGTAGGATTTTAAATGAATTTATTTGCAAATTATGGTGGAACATAAACTTTTGTTATTGACCAAATACTTATCTCAATACTTTGTTATATACCATTTGTTGGCAATGACAGAGGTCAAACGTTTTCTGTAAGTCTTCACGGTTTTCACACACTGTTGCTGGTATTTTGGCCCATTCCTCCATGCAGATCTCCTCTAGAGCAGTGATGTTTTGGGGCTGTTGCTGGGCAACACGGATTTTCAACTCCCTCCAAAGATTTTCTATGGGGTTGAGATCTGGAGACTAGCTAGGCCACTCCAGGACCTTGAAATGCTTCTTACAAAGCCACTCCTTCGTTGCCCGGGCGGTGTGTTTAGGATCATTGTCATGCTGAAAGACCCAGCCACGTTTCATCTTCAATGCCCTTGCTGATGGAAGGAGGTTTTCACAAAAAATCTCAAGATACATGGCCCCATTCATTCTTTCCTTTACACGGATCAGTCGTCCTGGTCCCTTTGCAGAAAAACAGCCCCAAAGCATGATGTTTCCACCCCCATACTTCACAGTAGGTATTGCGTTCTTTGGATGCAACTCAGCATTCTTTGTCCTCCAAACACGACGAGTTGAGTTTTTACCAAAAAGTTATATTTTGGTTTGATCTGACCATATGACCTTCTCCCAATCTTCTTCTGGATCATCCAAATGCTCTCTAGTAAACTTCAGACGGGACTGGAAATGTACTGGCTTAAGCAGAGGGACACGTCTGGCACTGCAGGATTTGAGTTCCTGGCGGGATAGTGTGTTTCTGATGGTAGGCTTTGTTACTTTGGTCCCAGCTCTCTGCAGGTCATTCACTAGGTCCCCCCGTGTGGTTCTGGGATTTTTGCTCACCGTTCTTGTGATCATTTTGACCCCACGGGGTGAGATCTTGCGTGGAGCCCCAGATCGAGGGAGATTATCAGTAGTCTTGTATGTCTTCCATTTCCTAATAATTGCTCCCACAGTTGATTTCTTCAAACCAAGCTGCTTACCTATTGCAGATTCAGTCTTCCCAGCCTGGTGCAGGTCTACAATTTTGTTTCTGGTGTCCTTTGACAGCTCTTTGGTCTTGGCCATAGTGGAGTTTGGAGTGTGACTGTTTGAGGTTGTGGACAGGTGTCTTTTATACTCATAACAAGTTCAAACGGGTGCCATTAATACAGGTAACGAGTGGAGGACAGAAGAGCCTCTTAAAGAAGAAGTTACAGGTCTGTGAGAGCCAGAAATCTTTCTTGTTTGTAGGTGACCAAATACTGATTTTCCACCATAATTTGCAAATAAATTCATTAAAAATCCTACAATGTGATTTTCTGGATTTTTTTTCTAATTTTGTCTGTCATAGTTGAAGTGTACCTATGATGAAAATTACAGGCCTCTCATCTTTTTAAGTGGGAGAACTTGCACAATTGGTGGCTGACTAAATACTTTTTTGCCCCACTGTATATACTGTATTTTATGTTTACATATCATACATTACTCATAACACATGCATATACTGTATGTATACCATCTATTTCACCTTGCCTATGCCGCTCAGCCATCGCTCATCCATATACTTACATGTACATTTTTTATTACCCCTTTTTTCTCCCCAATTGGTAGTAGTTACAGTCTTGTCTCATCACTGCAACTCCCATACGGACTCGGGAGAGGCGAAAGTCAAGAGCCATGCATCCTCCGAAACACAACCCAACCTGTGTCTTGACACAATGCACATTCAACCCGGAAGCCAGCCGCAACAATGTGTCGGAGGAAACACCGGGCGACCTGGTCAGCATGCACTGCGCCCGGCCCACCACAGGAGTCTCTAGTGCGCGATGAGACAAGGATATCCCTGCCGGCCAAACCCTCCCTAACGACGCTGGGCCAATTGTGTGCTACCCCATGGGCCTCCCGGTTGCGGCCGGCTGCGACAGAGCCTGGGCTCGAACCCAGAATCTCTGCCTTAGACCACTGAGCCACCCGGGAGGCTACATGTACATATTCTCATTCACCCCTTTTAGATTTGTGTGTAATTGGTAGTTGTTGGGGATTGTTGGATTACTTGTTAGATAATACTGCATGGTCGGAACTAGAAGCACATACATTTCGCTACACTCGCATTAACATCTGCTAACCGTGTGTATGTGACCAATAAAATTTTATTTGAAGTATGTGGACACCCCTTCAAATGAGTGGATTAGACTATTTCCGCCACACCGTTTGCTGACAGGTGTGTTAAATCGAGCACACAGCCATGTGATCTCCATAGACAAACATTGGCAGTAGAAAGGACTTACTGAAGAGCTCAGTGACTTTCAACGTGGCATCATCATAGGATGCCACCTTTCCAACAAATCAGTTCTTCAAATGTATGCCTGCTAGAGCTGCCCCGGTCAACTGTAAGTGCTGTTATTGTAAAAAAAATAATGTAAACGTCTAAGAGCAACAACGGCTCAGCCACAAACACACAGCAGAGTGCTGAAGAGCGTAGCACATAAAAAATTGTCTGTTTTCGATTGCAACACTCCCTACCGAGCTCCAACCTGCTTCTGGCAGCAACGTCAGCACAATAACTCTTTATCAGGAGCTTCATGAAATGGGTTTCCATGGTCGAACAACCGCACACAAGCCTAAGATCACCATGTGCAATGCCAAGCATCAGCTGGAGTGGTGTAAAGCTCGCCATCATTGGACTCTGGAGCAATGGAAATGCGTTCTCTGTTGTGATGAATCACGCTTCACCATCTGGCAGTCCGATGGACGAAGCTGGGTTTGGTGGATGCCAGGAGAACGCTACCTTCCCGAATGCATAGTGCCATCTGTAAAGTTTGAGGAGGAATAATGGTCTGTGGCTGTTTTTTTATGGTTCCATTGAAGGGAAATCTTAACACTACAGCACACGATTCTGTGCTTCCAACTTTGTGGCAAAAGTTTGGAGATGACCCTTTCCTGTTTCAGCATGACAATGCCTCCGTGCACAAAGTGAGGTCCATACAGAAATGGTTCTTTGAGATCGGTGTGGAAGAACTTGACTGGCCTGCACAGAGCCCTGACCTCAACCCCATCGAACACCTTTGGGATGAATTGGAACACAGACTGCGAACCAGGCCTAATCGCCCAACATCAGTGCTCAACCTCACTAATGCCCTTGTGGCTGAATGGAAGCCTGTCCCAACAGCAATGCTCCAACATCTAGTGGAAAGCATTCCCAAAAGAGTGGAGGCTGTTATAGCAGCAAAGGGGGGACCAACTTCATATTAATGCCCATGATTTTGGAATGAGATGTTCGACGAGCAGGTGTCCACATACTTTTGGTCATGTACTGTATTACTACGCCCATCTACTCTACATCTATGTCATTATGATATGTAGGGATAAAAATATGAGCATTCCTCCTTTTGTGTCTTTTGAGTAGGTGGGAATCCATAGAATTTTAATTAAATGTTACAGTGAGTATCATATTGTACTGTTTAATTCATTTGATTTCATTAAGATGTTCACAAACATTAGGATTATGTGTTTAATCTGCTAAAGGGAATTATTTTTTCCAGATGTCCTCAGATTTGAAATGTCTTAAGTTGTAATGTTGACAGCTACGTCACCTTATACTAATACTTAAGGAGGGAAATTGTTATTGATTGAGACTCGGTGTTATGATGCATATGGAATACATCGATATAGCTCATACTGAAAAATACACTTGTCTTATTGACAAAATACGTATTTTTCTCCTCTGTCAAAAAATATATTGTAATGAAGGGTGGAAAATTTGAGAGAGTCATTCTAACCCTATTTAGCATCTGTATGTGGCTACGCAGTAGTATTTAGCTTCCCAAACATGTGCCAGAGTTAGTATTTAGTTGCCCTAACATGTGGCTGTGCTACACAGTAGGAAATCTCCTGTAATCTCTTGTATTGTTAGAGGTTTCATCATATTTTCACTGAGAAAATTCCATTTGAATATTCTTTCTTTAAAATTACATTACGTTGATAAACGCCTCTGTATGTAGGTTGGCATTGTAAAATTGTATTGTGAAGAAAGGCAATAGAGTTTTCATGTTGGTTCAAATCTCTGACCCAACAGAACCTCCTACGAATTATGGTACAATCTCTCTGTACACGTTGGCTGAGAGAGCGAACAGGCTGTTTTGGGTGGGGTGCCCACAGCAACAGATCAGTCATGTCCCAAGGCAATAACCTTACACACACACACTCCCTCAGGACATGCCCTTGGGGCAGGCAGCAGATTCCCTTGGCTAACTGACTAGCGCCACCAGCAATGTCATATTACTGGCAGGGAGACCGCCAACTGAGAGCACATTTTGTGATGTACCACCACCTTCCCTCTCTCTTAATGCACCTCTCTATGGAGTGTTGGCCCCTTGCTGCCAGCAAGTCTCTAGGCGGGGGACATCTCCCTGTCTGCCTCCTGGGCTCTGGCCCTGCCCAGGGAATTGGGACATGTGGTGGCTGTGAGAAGTGCATCACGGAGCTGGACACATTCACAGGTCTACTGCTGAACTGGTCTGATCTGGTCTATCTATTTAGGATTGCTGTTTACACATACTGAATCCTGCTGCTTTCTGGGTTTTGGTTTTGTCAGACTTTTATAATTAGCTTGCGATGGATTTGAGAAGCATTGATTGTAGGGATTATTTGTAAGTTATGCTTGACTTTGTTTTGAAGTGTGACCTTTTTGATTGATGTTTTTAATGAACAAGTTGTTTCTTTCATCAGTCGTGTATGATGATAATACCTGCCAGGAAACATGTTTTACAATTAACCTTCTAGAGTCTGATATGCTGACCAGACCACTCGCATGCCATCGCGCACGTCTTGATTTTGTCCTCCCACACCAGGCGTGATCAAGACACAGGCTGAAATATCAAAACAAACTCTCAACCAACTATATTAATTTGGGGGCATGTCGAAAAGCATCACACATTTATGGCAATTTAGTTGGCTAGCTTGCTAACCAATTTTGTCCTGGGATATAAACATTGGGTTGTTATTTTACCCGAAATGCACAAGATCCTCTATTCAGACAATTACTACACAGATAAAAGGGTAAACCTAGTTATTTTCTAGTAATCTCTCCTCCTTCAGGCTTCTTCTTCTTTGTACTTTATATGGCGGTTGGCAACCAACTTTAAGGTGCATTACCACCACCAACTGGACTGGAGTGTGGACCCCAGTTCATCTTTCAATCACCCACATGGCTATATGCTCCTAAAAACCAATGAAGAGATGGGAGAAACAGGACTTTCAGCACATCAAGCGTCACAAATAGAACCAAGTTCTATTTTAGTGCCTGGCTACGTAGATGCTTGTTGACGCTCGCGAGCAGTGTGGGTGCAATGATTGAATAACATTTTACAATGCGAGTGGTGTGGTCAGCATGTAAGCCTGGTGTGGGTTCTGCTAAGCTAACGTATTGAATTGTTTTAAGATGGTCATACCAAGGATCATATATACAGGAAAAGGAGGACCGAGCATGCCCCCATTCTCATTGACAAGGCTGTAGTGCAGCAGGTTGAGAGCTTCAACTTCCTTGGCGTCCACATCACCAACAAACTAACATGGTCCAAGCACACCAAGACAGTCGTGAAGAGGGCACGACAAAACCTATTCCCCCTCAGGAGACTGAAAAGATTTGGCATGGGTCCTCAGATCCTCAAAAGGTTTTACATCTGCACCATCGAGAGCATCCTGACGGGTTGCATCACTGCCTGGTATGGTGACTGCTCGGCCTCCGACCGCAAGGCACTACAGAGGGTAGTGCGTATGGCTCAGTACATCACCAGGGCCAAGCTTCCTGCCATCCAGGACCTGTATACCAGGTGGTGTCAGAGGAAGGCCAAAAAAATGGTCAAAGACTCCAGCCACCCTAGTCGTAGACTGTTCTCTCTGCTACTGCATGGCAAGCGGTACCAGAGCGCCAAGACTAGGTCCAAGAGGCTTCTAAACAGCTTCTACCCCCAAACCATAAGACTTCTGAACAGCTAATCAAATGTCTACCCAGACTATTTGCACCCCCCTACGCTGCTGCTACTCTCTGTTATCATCTATGCATAGCCACTTTAATAACCCTACCTGCATGTACATAATTACCTCAACTACCTCGACACCAGTGCCCCCGCACATTGACATATTGACTCTGTACCGGTACCCCCTGTATATAGCCGCGCTACTGTTATTTACTGCTGCTCTTTAATGATTTGTATTTCTTAATTTATTGTTTTATTTTTTAGGTATTTTCTTAACTGCATTGTTGGTTAAGGGCTTGTAAGTAAGCATTTCACTGTTGTATTCAGCGCATGTGACAAATACAATTTGATTTGATATTTGACTTGTAATTTTAGGACCCCTTTATTTATCCCCAATGAAACACTGAATCTGGCCTTACTGCTAATAGACCATAGAAACATGAAATGACATACATGGAAAAACAGTCAAACAAAACAGACCCAAAGGACGTTTGTTTTGAAGTGTCTGTCCTATATCTGACAGATCAGGATTTTTTCTGTACACATATTTAACCCCTTTTTTGGTCACTAAACTACTTCCAAATAGACTGAGTATACCGAACAGTAGGAACACCTTCCTAATATTGAGTCGTCCCCCCACAAATTACATCAATAAGGGGTCATAGCTTTCATAACATCATAGAATGCATAATATCAAAGACTTCCATATGACCTTAGCCTTCAAAAGAAAGACAGGGATCAAATCTGGTTGAATAGATGAGATCATAGGATAGAAATTTAACTAGATTGGTAAAAAATGGACTCCACCCATCATCATCTCTCTACCTAGCTTGATCTGTTATAATATATAGATAATATGATTATGATCTGTTATCATGTTTATCATTCCCTTCACTCTGCTCATACATTCTTAGCATTTTTTTGCTATCTAGAACCAAAAATGGTTATTCAGCTGTCCCCATAGGAGAACCCTATGAAGAACCCCCTTTGGTTCCAGATATAACCCTTTTGGGTTCCATGTAGATCCCTTTCCACAAAGGGTTCTACCTAAAACCAAAAAGGGTTCTCATATGGGGACAGCTGCAGAACCCTTTTGGAACCCTTTTTTCAAAGAATGTAGATGTGTTTGTGAACCTGGTGATTCTCATGGAAATGCTGCTATTTTCTCTGCCCTTTTGTCACCCACTGTATTTTGTCTAATGCATATATGCAAATGCACCAGTTCAGGATCTCCACAGATGACACAGATCATGTGCACTCCGTCTGGGATCATGCAGAAAACCAAACAGTTATGAGTTTCTGTTTATTGGATCAGCCATCAAGTCAAGATTCAGTGTGATATGATTACAGGTGATTGATAACTTTATCTAACACTGTCGCATCGTACTGTATCTAGCACTGTGACATATTGGCACTTTTTGACTCAGCCATTGTTTCTGTCTTGCCAGTATGTTAGTCTTTGCGACGTGACAGCAAGTTTCCCCTTGGGGATCAATCAAGTCTGAATCTGTCTGTCAGTATGGCACACTGCAGAATACTCCCTTCAAACCCTACTTTTAAAGGTGTGCAATATTTGTTCATAATCTCCTTTTCTTCAAAGTGAAACATGCATAATTCAACATTTCCATTGTCTGAACATGCACAGACTAAACTCATGCAGGCAATACGTACCACTGACTGAAACAGAGAGGACAGACTGGACAGAGAGTGACTGAACCAGGGAGGACAGATTGGACAGAGAGTGACTGAACCAGGGAGGACAGACTGGACAGAGAGTGACTGAACCAGGGAGAACAGACTGGACAGAGAGTGACTGAACCAGGGAGAACAGACTGGACAGAGAGTGACTGAACAAGGGAGGACACACTGGACAGAGAGTGACTGAACCAGGGAGGACAGACTGGACAGAGAGTGACTGAACCAGGGAGGACAGACTGGACAGAGAGTGACTGAACCAGGGAGGACAGACTGGACAGAGAGTGACTGAAACAGAGGACAGACTGGACAGAGAGTGCCTGAACCAGGGAGGACAGACTGGACAGAGAGTGACTGAACCAGGGAGGACAGATTGGACAGAGAGTGACTGAACCAGGGAGGACAGACTGGACAGAGAGTGACTGAACCAGGGAGGACAGACTGGACAGAGAGTGACTGAAACAGAGGACAGACTGGACAGAGAGTGACTGAACCAGGGAGGACAGACTGGACAGAGAGTGACTGAAACAGAGGACAGACTGGACAGAGAGTGACTGAACCAGGGAGGACAGACTGGACAGAGAGTGACTGAACCAGGGAGGACAGACTGGACAGAGAGTGACTGAACCAGGGAGGACAGACTCGACAGAGAGTGACTGAACCAGGGAGGACAGACTCGACAGAGAGTGACTGAACCAGGGAGGACAGACTGGACAGAGAGTGACTGAACCAGGGAGGACAGACTGGACAGATAGTGACTGAACCAGGGAGGACAGACTGGACAGATAGTGACTGAAACAGAGGACAGACTGGACAGAGAGTGCCTGAACCAGGGAGGACAGACTGGACAGAGAGTGACTGAACCAGGGAGGACAGACTGGACAGAGAGTGACTGAACCAGGGAGGACAGACTGGACAGAGAGTGACTGAACCAGGGAGGACAGACTGGACAGAGAGTGACTGAACCAGGGAGGACAGACTGGACAGAGAGTGACTGAACCAGGGAGGACAGACTGGACAGAGAGTGACTGAACCAGGGAGGACAGACTGGACAGAGAGTGACTGAACCAGGGAGGACAGACTGAACAGAGAGTGACTGAACCAGAGAGGACAGACTGGACAGAGAGTGACTGAACCAGGGAGGACAGACTGGACAGAGAGTGACTGAAACAGAGGACAGACTGGACAGAGAGTGCCTGAACCAGGGAGGACAGACTGGACAGAGAGTGACTGAACCAGGGAGGACAGACTGGACAGAGAGTGACTGAACCAGGGAGGACAGACTGGACAGAGAGTGACTGAACCAGGGAGGACAGACTGGACAGAGAGTGACTGAACCAGGGAGGACAGACTGGACAGAGAGTGACTGAACCAGGGAGGACAGACTGGACAGAGAGTGACTGAACCAGAGGACAGACTGGACAGAGAGTGACTGAACCAGAGGACAGACTGGACAGAGAGTGACTGAACCAGGGAGGACAGACTGGACAGAGAGTGACTGAACCAGGGAGGACAGACTGGACAGAGAGTGACTGAACCAGGGAGGACAGACTGGACAGAGAGTGACTGAAACAGAGGACAGACTGGACAGAGAGTGACTGAACCAGGGAGGACAGACTGGACAGAGAGTGACTGAACCAGGGAGGACAGACTGGACAGAGAGTGACTGAACCAGGGAGGACAGACTGGACAGAGAGTGACTGAACCAGGGAGGACAGACTGGACAGAGAGTGACTGAACCAGGGAGGACAGACTGGACAGAGAGTGACTGAACCAGGAGGACAGACTGGACAGAGAGTGACTGAACCAGGGAGGACAGACTGGACAGAGAGTGACTGAACCAGGGAGGACAGACTGGACAGAGAGTGCCTGAACCAGGGAGGACAGACTGGACAGAGAGTGACTGAACCAGGGAGGACAGACTGGACAGAGAGTGACTGAAACAGAGAACAGACTGGACAGAGAGTCACTGAACCAGGGAGGACGGACTGGACAGAGAGTGACTGAACCAGGGAGGACAGACTGGACAGAGAGTGACTGAACCAGGGAGGACAGACTGGACAGAGAGTGACTGAAACAGAGGACAGACTGGACAGAGAGTGACTGAACCAGGGAGGACGGACTGGACAGAGAGTGACTGAACCAGAGGACAGACTGGACAGAGAGTGACTGAACCAGGGAGGACAGACTGGACAGAGAGTGACTGAACCAGGGAGGACAGACTGGACAGAGAGTGACTGAAACAGAGGACAGACTGGACAGAGAGTGACTGAACCAGAGGACAGACTGGACAGAGAGTGACTGAACCAGGGAGGACAGACTGGACAGAGAGTGACTGAACCAGGGAGGACAGACTGGACAGAGAGTGACTGAACCAGGGAGGACAGACTGGACAGAGAGTGACTGGAAACAGAGGACAGACTGGACAGAGAGTGACTGAACCAGGGAGGACAGACTGGACAGAGAGTGACTGAACCAGGGAGGACAGACTGGACAGAGAGTGACTGAACCAGGGAGGACAGACTGGACAGAGAGTGACTGAACCAGGGAGGACAGACTGGACAGAGAGTGACTGAACCAGGGAGGACAGACTGGACAGAGAGTGACTGAAACAGAGGACAAACTGGACAGAGAGTGACTGAACCAGGGAGGACAGACTGGAGAGAGAGTGACTGAAACAGAGGGACCATGCTCAAAGGGATATTCAATGTCTGCTTTTCTTTGTTTTACCAGTCAACAAATAGGTGCCCTTCTTTGGAAAGCATTGTAAAACCTCCCTGGTCTTTGTGGTTGAATCTCATGCAACTTATTATGTGACTTGTTAAGCAAGTTTTTACTCCTGAATGTATTTAGGCTTACCATAACAAAATGGTTGAATACTTATTGACATTTCAGCTTTTAATTTTTTATATACATTTGTAAAAGTTTTGTGAAACAGAATTCCACTTTGACATTATGGGGTATTGTGTGTGTGTGTGTAGGCTAGTGACAAAAAAATATTTAATACATTTTAAATTCAGGCAGTAACACAACAAAATGTGGAAAGATTCTAGGGGTGTGAATACTTTCTGAAGGCACTGTATCCTCCTGATGAAAAACAAGCACGCTAGTGTCTGTCTCTGCTCTCTTCTCCCAGACCTCTGCAGACAGCTCCCCCTGGGCACAGATGTCAAGTCAACATCTATTCCACGTTGGTTCAGCGTAATTTCATTGAAATGACGTGGAAACAATGTTGATTCAACCAGTAGGCTGTGTTTGTTTATTTGTGTTCTAAAATGATTTGCTAGCAGAATGAGAAGGCCACAGGTTGTGGATGGTAATGAGTTGAGAGAGAGTCTTGCTGGTAAAACGGTGGCGGCGGATCATTTTCTCCCGAGGCAGTGATTGGCATTAATTACCTAACAGGTGTTAACTGGAATCTCATAATTAACTATTTTAAAATTGTAATTTAACTCTGTGCGTGTGTGCGTACACGCATGCTTGTGTGTGTAAGCATGCATGAAAACACGCATACCGTACATACAGTTCTCTTTGCTGAAGGCGCTGAGTTAGTTCTGCAGCCTTCAAGGCATTGTGGCCGAACCGAGCGGCCGGGGTTCCATATGGGGTTTCCTAGCGACCCACTTCTCCATCCATAACAAAGTAGTTCCTCCCTTGCGCTGCTTCATATTAGGCAGGAGATCCTTTGTCTTGGACCAACATATTTTTCTCCCTGTTGCCAAGACACTGCAAGGCGAAGCACACCCAAACCTACCACTCATTCTGCTTGTGTCCTCATGAACAGTACCAGATAACTAGGTTACTAAACACAGCCTTTCTCTCTACGGTATGTGCTACCTTGCATTTTTCTCCAAGGGAGTATAGATGTCTTCTTTGAACAGATCTACATCTCTCAGATCATCAATAAGTTCCATGTTTAGTTTTATAATAGAAATCATGAGCATCCATCTAGAATGTAGCTGGATAGGCTGGTCCGATGCAGGGCAGAAATCACTGGTGAGCTAATGTGCCCTTCTCATTGCTCATTCATTTGGGATGCTCCTGCTCCTCCTGAAATATATGCCTCTGCATCTTTTATGAGCTGTAGGAGAGGAAAGGTATCTGCTGCTGGAGTGTTGACCTAGTCTCTCTGTGTCAACAGACTTTGCAGCAACCCGTCAAACACAGAGAAATTAGAGCAAAGCAAACTGACAGACACTTTCCAATCACAGAGAGAAATTAGAGCAAAACCCAGACAGACAGAGACCCATCAAGCTCCCCAGCCCCATAAATAGTATGAGGTATATTGTCTTTTATTATGTCATTTTTCAGTAAGTACATTTTCTCTCAATAATGGAAAATGAACCTGTAAATAGAGCAGCTTAATCATGTTCTATTTCAGGTAATTATAGTTTCACTGCTGCCTTTCACAGACACTAAGCTCCATGCTGGGAAGACCTCTCTGGAAGACTCTGGCTACCCTGCCTGGGCTGATTTACAAAAACACCAGCGTAACATTTCATGTGAAAACGTGACCAGGCGAAAATCATGTGGTTTTCTGAAAGGGTGAGGACCATGTTAGGATGTATGTCAGATGTTCTCAAGACATTTGTTTTACCAGGAAGTCACAGGATGGTTTCAGATGGTCCCAACCCATTATAATGAAAGTAATTAAATGGTATGGTGGTTTAAAAGTTTGTGGTATGCTGTTCAGCCAAAATATGACCCCAAAAAGAGATTTGAACTCACAACTTCTGAATTTGGGGTATGCTTATCTTTCTGCTGCACCACAAAGTCTGTAGCATTCTCTGAAGTCCCCTACACATTCATGACCTATAGTACATCTCTACACTGAGCAACAGAGTGCCATCTGACTACTATTTTAGTTATCAGTTTTTCTTACTTAATTGATATACTTTACTTATCTCGTCAATTTGAGGGTTTTCTGTATAGTTGTCTAATGTTAGTGGGGCATATTATTCTGGTTTAATGAGTTTTATAAAAAAAAATATTGACAAATTTGTGATTCACTTTGAAGTCTAAAGTGTAGGAATACAGGTGAAATCAGATATTAACACAGACATGGTGGCCTAGCAGAAGTATTGGAATGCCATGAACCAAGAGCTTGTGAGTTCAAATCCCAGGTGAAGACGTGTTGAATAATAATTACTGTATAAATAAACATACAGTGCCTTCAGAAAGTATTCAGACCTCGACTTTTTCCACATTTTGTTACGTTACAGCCTTATTCTAAAATAGATTTAATAAATAGAAATCCTCAGCAATCTAGACACACTACTCAATAACAACAATGCGAAAACAGGTTTTTAGAAATGTTTGTAAATACATTAAAAAAACATACCTTATTTACTTATTTACATAAGTATTCAGACCCTTTGCGATAAGACACAAAATTGAGTTCAGGTGCATCCTGTTTCTATTGATCATCCTTGCTGTTTCTACAACTTGGAGTCCACCCGTGGTAAATTAAATTGATTGAACATTATTTGGAAAGGCACACACCTGATAT
Organism: Oncorhynchus tshawytscha; assembly: GCF_018296145.1. Lineage (NCBI taxonomy): Eukaryota > Metazoa > Chordata > Actinopteri > Salmoniformes > Salmonidae > Oncorhynchus > Oncorhynchus tshawytscha. The sequence goes on along the minus strand of NC_056429.1, from coordinate 85,828,505 downwards.
AAGATCCCACAGTTGACAGAGCTAGAGCAAAAACCAAGCCATGAGGTCAAAGGAATTGTCCGTAGAGTTCCCAGACAGGATTGTGTCGAGGCACAGATCTGTGGTAGGGTACCAAAAAATATCTCCAGCATTGAAGGTCCCCAAGAACACAGTGGCTTCCATCATTCTTAAATGGAAGAAGTTTAGAACCACAAAGACTCTTCTTAGAGCTGGCTGCCCGCCCAAACTGAGCAATTGGGGGAAAGGGGCCTTGGTTAGGGAGGTGACCAAGAACCCGATGGTCACTCTGACAGAGCTCTATAGTTCCTCTGTGGAGATGGGAGAACTTTCCAGAAGGCCAACCATCTCTGCAGCCCTCCACCAATCAGGCTTTTATGGTAGAGTGGCCAGACAGATGCCACTACTCAGTAAAAGGCACATGACAGCCTTCTTGGAGTTTGCCAAAAGCACCTAAAGATTCTCTGGTCTGAAGAAAGATTGAACTCTTTGACCTGAATGCCAAGCGTCACGTCATCCCTACGATGAAGAATGGTGGTGGCAGCATCATGCTGTGGGAATGTTTTTCAGCGGCAAAGACTTTGAGACTAGTCAGGATTGAGGCAAAGATGAATGGAGCAAAGTACTGAGAAATCCTTGATGAAAACCTGCTCCAGAGCACTCAGGACCTCAGACTGAGGTGAACGTTCACCTTTCGACAGGACAATGACCCTAAGCACACAGCCAAGACAACTCATGAGTGGCTTCGGAAACAAGTGTCTGAATGTCCTTGATTGACCCAGCCAGAGCCCGGACTTGAACCTGCTCGAACATCTCTGGAGAGACCTGAAAGTGGCTGTGCAGCAACGCTCCCCAACCAACCTGACAGAGCTTGAGAGGATCTGCAGAGAAGAATGGGAGAAACTCCTCAAATACAGGTGTGCCAAGCTTGTAGTATTATACCCAAGAAGACTCGAGGCTGTAATCGCAGCCAAAGGTGCTCTAACAAAGTACTGAGTGAATGGTCTGAATACTTATGGAAATGCGGTAGTTATTTTTATTTTTTGTATAAATTAGACCGAACAAAGTTGAATTACTGTTTAACAGATGCCCTGCCTTACTTTTCTCCAGACCTCGCAAAAAAACAAACAAAAAATCAGATGTGTTATATTTTGGGCAATATATGCAGAGTTTTGTTTATATTGCCCTGTCCTCTCTCCCTTGAGGCTTTCCCAAGTTGATGCTGTCATGGAAGATTACTTAAGTAGTCATGCAATCCCATGTTTTACTGTTTAAAGAATTGTCTCTTGTTCTATGCTAGTGTTTTTTCTAACCTGATACAAACTTGTCTTTGTAGGACTTATTCATAAGACTGGGTGAATAGTTAAGGTCCGCTTGGGTGCGACCGCAGCATGTGACATCCCATGGCTTTACTATGTACAGGAAGTCACATGTATGGAAACTTGCAGAAAGGAGCACATTATAGTGTTTGCTGTTGTGAATGCAGTTAGACGGTTGAGCCCTCAGTGTATCAACCTCATGCTATCTTAAAACTGCACAGACAACAACTTCTACAGATGCACAATCGAGAGCATCCTGTCGGGCTGTATCACCGCCTGGTACAGCAACTGCTCCGCCCACAACCGTAAGGCTCTCCAGAGGGTAGTGAGGTCTGCACAACGCATCACCGGGGGCAAACTATCTGCCCTCCAGAACACCTACACCACCCGATGTCACAGGAAGGCCATAAAGATCATCAAGGACAACAACCACCCGAGCCACTGCCTGTTCACCCCTGTTCATCCAGAAGGCGAGGTCAGTACAGGTACATCAAAGCTGGGACCGAGAGACTGAAAAACAGCTTCTATCTCAAGGCCATCAGACTGTTAAACAGCCACCACTAACATTGAGTGGCTGCTGCCAACACACTGACTCAACTCCAGCCACTTTAATAATGGGAATTGATGGGAAATGATGTAAAATATATCACTAGCCACTTTAAACAATGCTACCTAATATAATGTTTACATACCCTACATTATTCATCTCATATGTATACGTATATACTGTACTCTATATCATCTACTGCATCCTTATGTAATACATGTATCACTAGCCACTTTAACTATGCCACCTTGTTTACATACTCATCTCATATGTATATACTGCACTCAATACCATCTACTGTATCTTGCCTATGCCGCTCTGTACCATCACTCATTCATATATCTTATGTACATATTCTTTATCCCCTTACACTTGTGTCTATAAGGCAGTAGTTTTGGAATTGTTAGCTAGATTACTTGTTGGTTATTACTGCATTGTCGGAACTAGAAGCACAAGCATTTCGCTACCCTCGCACTAACATCTGCTAACCATGTGTATGTGACTAATAAAATTTGATTTGATTAGATTAATTGCCTTTTGCAAAAATGGAGAATCAACCATCCACTCAACAGTGCATAGTTGAAAGCTCAACGAACAGTGTCGGTTCTCAGCTTTTACAGAGAAGCACATCCTTTTTGTATACGTGGCAGTCAGCAGATAGTGTGTAAATCTTATAATGAAGTGTTGTTTAAAAGAATCTGTAGTTTCTCTCTTCCTATAGAATTGCTACCACAATGCGCAAGAGACCAAATAGCCTGAGATCACGCTCTCAGATCATGTTTGAGCCTCGGATTGGACAGTGAAATACACGCTCTGTCACGATCACGATCGTTGGAAGCATACTCAGACCAAAGTGCAGCGTGATTTGGGTTCCACATCTTTATTTATTTAAAGTCACGCCCTGACCTACTCTACCATAGGAAATAAGGGCTCTCTGTGGTCAGGACGTGACACGCTCGCACCTGCAGGCGACATGCTGATGTTTAATTTCTCTCTTCTTCCGTCATGGCTGAAGCCAGCGCAAACTCCTACTATGTATGTGTCCAGGTTAAACGTGGGACGTCCCTCATTATAAACAAACAGTCAGTTAAATTTATGGTTAATGCATCATTTTCAGATCTATTATAATCGATTAATAGATGAAACAACGTCATTGAACCAATTGACTGGCCAGAGATCAGGGAATTCATCAGCAAAGACGCAGTGCAAGCAAGTATTTTGGACAACCAAATTCAAAATGATTGATGAAATCGAAGTGTGTTAACGCCTATAGGCTATAGAGATGCATGCAGGTAATGAACTCATTGTTGTACATCAACATTTTGAAGTTGATTACAATTATTTATTGGCAATCATTCTTGAATAAGATTTTTTTGTCTACTCTATTACCCTATACATCACATTAAATTACGAGATTGGATTGCACTTTTTCCAGTATTACATTAATTTGACCTAATTCGAATGATTGCCCTTTTTAACAATGGCATATTTTTCCTAGAAAGGGTGGTCTATGATAGGCCTTTTATTTTTATTGTCTTCATATGTTAAAGCCTTGTTAGGCTATACAATTAAGTAGATTAATGAACTGATAATACATTCATACATAAAACATTTTCTCCAATAATTATTTAATATGATAGGATGTATAATAGATTGCAATATTCTACGTGAATAATGTTAATGCTGATTTGTGTATTAATAATAATAATCTGATAATCAGGCTGAAATGTAATTTTTCTCCTATTTTTCATGTCCATATAGCCTGTACATTCGTTACCCAATTATCAAATGCCCTCTGGTATATGGACCCCCATCTAGAGAAGTTCAAAGAGAGAAGCTTAGCCTTACCAGACAGATTCCTGCAATTACCACAAGGCCTTGGATCCTACAACAGACACCAGGAAACACGACGCAAGGCACCAAAACTAAGTCAAGATCAGCTTCGGGATCATTGCAGTCAGCTTTCTATTAGCAATATCCCAGCCCTGGGCACACCGGAATCACTTTGCCGGTATTTTAATGATTGTATTGTCATTTTTCTATATCAATTAAGTTTGTGGCACACCGTTTATTCAGGAAATTGTAAACGTTTATTTTCAAAAGTAAGTGTATGCTTTATGTTTTAAACCTCTCAACTAAAACTGCCTGTATTCCTTGTTCACATTAGCTCTCAGAGAAGATGCTTTGAGTCTAAAGAGTCCATAGCAGCTGATGCATCCCACTTGGAGAAGGTGAATCAAGCAATTACCAGACGTCACCAACAGTCCACTCCCCTACGTACACCAGAGTCTGATGTTTTATGCTACACTGTGAGAGCATCATTGCGGACCGGTCAGCCCCCAGTACGGCACTCTGTTACAAGCTTTGGGGAAAGTGCCCCAATACCACCCCCTCTTTCTGCTGGACTTTCTCCTGAAGATTGATTCCAGAGAAGGAAATGGATTGACAACTTGAAACTTTCATTGACTTTCACTTTGTACAAGTATTCCTGTGTTAACTACCTAGGGACTCTGATATTCACATGCAAGGTGTCCTCACCTAGCAATGGTGTTCATGATACCAGGCTTCTGTCATCTCCACACTGAGAAAAAATACCAAAATACCAACATACCACACGAGAGCAATGCAAAAAGCATTCCTGAACAAATACGCACATGCTGCCAATGTGAACAGCTACTTCCTGAGAGAAATGTATTGGTTTGTGACAGATGACAAGAGTTCAACAAACGATGATGAACAGGGCCTATTTGATGAGAGAGTGTCCTTGTTCCTCCTTGATGGTGATGACCCAGACCTGATCCTGGATTTAAGGAAGCTGAATGGCAAACCACAATCCTCATTCCAGCCCTTTTGGGATGAAGTACAGAAGTATTTTAACGAGTACACAGCTCAGGTCAACGATCACAGACATGGGGAGTACTTGTATTTACCTTTTGCTATTTCAGTTGAGTACTTGCGTGACATGGTGGAAAAGTGGCTTCCACCAGAAACTAAAATCAAATCAAAATCAAATCAAATTTATTTATATAGCCCTTCGTACATCAGCTGATATCTCAAAGTGCTGTACAGAAACCCAGCCTAAAACCCCAAACAGCAAGCAATGCAGGTGCAGAAGCACGGTGGCTAGGAAAAACTCCCTAGAAAGGCCAAAACCTAGGAAGAAACCTAGAGAGGAACCAGGCTATGTGGGGTGGCCAGTCCTCTTCTGGCTGTGCCGGGTGGAGATTATAACAGAACATGGCCAAGATGTTCAAATGTTCATAAATGACCAGCATGGTCGTATAATAATAAGGCAGAACAGTTGAAACTGGAGCAGCAGCACGGTCAGGTGGACTGGGGACAGCAAGGAGTCATCATGTCAGGTAGTCCTGGGGCATGGTCCTAGGGCTCAGGTCAGTTGAAACTGGAGCAGCAGCACGGCCAGGTGGACTGGGGACAGCAAGGAGTCATCATGTCAGGTAGTCCTGGGGCATGGTCCTAGGGCTCAGGTCCTCCGAGAGAGAGAGAGAGAAAGAGAGAATTAGAGAACGCACACTTAGATTCACACAGGACACCGAATAGGACAGGAGAGGTACTCCAGATATAACAAACTGACCCTAGCCCCCCGACACATTAACTACTGCAGCATAAATACTGGAGGCTGAGACAGGAGGGGTCAGGAGACACAAAATCCCATCAATACAGTATCTAAGACTGCAGTTTACACCCAAGAAGCCATGGTCCATGTCTGCTCTCCAGTACACAGGAAGGTTTGACCTCAAGTTCATGGTCCAGTCTCAGGTGATAAGAAAGGGACATCAAGATTCAAAGTTTGTTGCAGTACAGTGGAACTACATTCAAAAGTTTGCTTGCATGTGAAATGTTATGTGTGGATGATAAGGCAATCATCTCTGTCGGAGAACCTGGCCAGCCTATAGGGACCTGTAACAGAGGCAGACATCCAAGCATTGCTCCTGAAAGTGGGCCAGTTCTAGCAGCTGCCGACCATGATTACCACATCAGTACCATCTGTCTTGTTGTTCCCAGATATCCCAGCATCTCCATCTAGTTCATTCTATGATGGGAAGGTTCATATCACTGTCAAGGACAAGATTGTCCAGCCATCCATGCCCCTTTGACACACAGTTGAACATCTCAGCATTCTCAGAGGAGAGAACTACAGTGTCTTTCTCAACAAGTAAATCTTGATCATTCATGGTGGTGGGCCAGACCACAGAACCACATATGCCTCTGTTCAAGCATGCCACACACTCCTGTTTGTTCAACTGGATCTTGACATGCTTATCGCCTCTAGAACAGCACCAGGTGACAGCTGGGCCAACCCTGCCGAGAGAACAGCCCTGGCTAGGAAGAAGATGGAAGAATCCAATGAGAAGTGTGTGAAGAAGTGAGGCACAATGACCAGCCTACCTGAAACAGCCACCAAACAACCAGATATGAAAGAGGCTTTTGAAAAGAGTATGCATCCCGTTGCAGCTCTTGTGATTGGTCGGTTTGAGCGCCTGAAGTGGAAAGGAACACACGTAGAAGTACATCAGCTCGCAACACATTAAGAAATTGCCAATATTGCACAACAATTAAACATCATTGATACAGTTGATGTTGACATGATGCATGACCTCAGCAGAAAAGGCCTTGACAAGGAACAGTACAAGCAATTACAGGACAGACATTTCAAGATGTCAAAATACACAGATCAAGAATTGCGAGGGAGAAGATCCATGCTGGTACTGCTTAATGAATCCTCCACGCTTGCCAGAAGAACAATTTAAGAAATGAAGGTTTGTGCCTGATCAAATCATATGTTATTGGTCACATACACGTGTGTAGCGAAATGCTTGATCCAACATTGACAGCAGACAGATGTGAGTACCAGAAATGGTATGATCTGTACAGCTTGGACACCACTGACATGGATAGGCCTTCTCTGACACCAAATATAGAACATGTGAAGAGGAGTGCTGCCATCGTCAGTGCAAAGGGGAGAGCGACCATCAACTGTGTTGAATGTGAGAAGCCAAAGTGCTTGTATGCCAAAAGCAAGCTCTCTAAAAAAGATCAGTCCAACGCATGCAGGATGAGAACATTTTTACATGTGGTTCAGAGCTTTGCCAAGAAGACAATCCATATCACGAGCAGATAGTTGCTTTCAAAGGTCTAACCTGTGGAATGCAAGTAGAGACACAGTATTACTCACCAATTACAGTGTCATTCCCAGATGTGTGTGTCCATTGTGGATGTCCAGATATTCTTGAGGGTGAAGAGGTTGTGAGGCTCAAACAACAATTCCAACATGTCCTGCCAATGTGCCCAGTGTGTTAGCAAGAAGGAAAGCAGTTCATTATGAGAGCTCCAATAAATGTAAAAAAGAGATGAACACCCAAGAGACCAGAATAAACAAAAAATAAAGGGCAAAACAGACCGTGCTGTTGAACAGTAAAAAGCAGCAGGTGATTGTGCAATTACTTCTGACCACATTTTCATTTCCAGGCGATTCTACATGTTGAATCGTTATTCTTGATTTTTATCAGATTTTTTTATTTAAATCAGGAATAAAGAAACTGTCACAAGTTATACTTCCCATTGTGTTTCATTTCTCATGGTTATAACTACATTGTAACATCTGCGTTCTTTTTAAGAAAAATAGTGTAGGTTTTTGCATGGAATAATATAACTCTTGAAGCTCACATTAGGCCTAGAGCCTGCATAAGTTCCTACTGTAGGACAATGTGGTCAAGTACTGTTATTCCTTATCCACTTAATATATATATATATATATATTTTTGCTCACTCGCCTTACTTTCTGGGGGAAAAATCCATAAGCAGTGAATGAATTTTGTCTGGCCTTAGCAACAAAAAAAAACAGTTTTTTGCTTTGTCATTATGGGGTATTGTGTGTGAATTGATGAGAAAAACAACAACAATTTAATCAATTTCAGAATAAGGCTGTAACCTAACAAAATATGTAAAAGTCAAGGGGTCTGAATAGTTTCTGAACGCACTGTACACAATGTGGTTGTGGGTCAAATATGTAAGTTGAAAACACTATGTTAACAGCACTGTCTGTATCAGAAGACTCATTTTTGTTGTCAGGTGAAGTGTTCCAAAAACGCATGTTTTAAAATGATTTCACAAGTGAAATTTCACATGAAATAATGTGATTTTCCACGTCAAATCCTGTGTTTTTTGTCCATAAGGGGATAGAAAACATGAAATGGCCAGAACAGGAAGGGAATGACAGTGCCGTTTAAAGAAGAGGAGGTTAGTCTGATTATCTAAGTCATGGACAGATGGGTGAGCGGTTGCCTTTGACTCACTTGTTTGGGATTTCTCTGTGTTTTTACCAGAGAACTTAATGTGAGAGAGACTATGAGTTTTAGGGTTTTGATACCACCACAACGAAGTTCTCAATGTCAGCGTTAATGAGCCCTATGTAGGTTCACTGGTGCATTTATTGATGAGTAGATTATGATTTGTTAATGGACCTCAAAATGTGTAATAAGAAACTATTTGTTGATCAATAGCTCTGAAATAAATCTCGTATTTTTTTCTGAATACTACAGAGTTGTTTATTGCATCCGGTAAGAGATTAGTTTGCAGCGTTGCCGTGTGAACAGTGGGTCTGTAGATGAGTGATTACTGGTGTTTAGCCCCACCCCCACCAATAATCACCTGCCTCTCATCTGGCTGCTGTTGCTCAGGAAGGAACTGCAGAATTGCTGGCAATTGAACCACTCCACTCCGTCTTCTCTTCTCAGGGCCAAGTAACCTCCCCAGAGAACGGGCTCTGCCTGGCTCTGTCTCTCACACCTGCCAAGGTCTACAACACAAGGGCATGCATGCTGAGGCTGGCTGTATAAGTTGTTTAACCGCCAGTCATTTCACTGGAGCCAGACTGCTACACTTTATGTCAGGGGTGGGCAACTTTGATGGGGAGGGGGGAACTTTGATTAGGAAGGAACCACAACAAATCTGAATTCATTGTGAGGGGCCGCAGTGACTCACGTGTCTGTGTACCCACATCAAATCAGTCAACTGATTGTGCAATCAATCCATTTTTTCAGTTGAAGTACTTAACTCTCAATTAAAAGCATCCTGTTAAATGTAATGTCAAATTTAGATTTCCACCAAATAAACATACACAAAAGTAATTTGTTATCCTGAGAGGGCCATAAATCAAATCAAAGTTTATTTGTCACGTGTGTAACCGATGTGAAATGACTAGCTAGTTAGTGGTGGTTAGCGGTGGTGCGCATTTCAATCGGGTGACGTCACTCGCTCTGAGACCTGAAGTAGTTGTTCCCCTTGCTCTGCAAGGGCCCCGGATTTTGTGGAGCGATGGGTAACGATGCTTCGTGGGTGACTGTTGTTGATGTGCAGAGGGTGCCTGGTTCGAGCCCAGGTCGGGCGAGGGGACGGAAGCTAAACTGCTACACGTGCGCCGAATACAACAGGTGCACGTGTGAAATGCTTACTTACAGGCTCTAACCAATAGTGCAACAAAGGTATTAGGTGAACAATAGGTAGGTAAAGAAATAAAACAACAGTAAAAAGAGGCTATATACAGTAGCGAGGCTACAAAAGTAGCGAGGCTACATACAGACACCGGTTGGCCAGGCTGATTGAGGTAGTATGTACATGTAGATATGGTTAAAGTGACAATGCATATATGATGAACAGAGAGTAGCAGTAGCGTAAAAGAGGATTTGGCGGGTGGTGGGTGGGACACAATGCAGATAGCCCGGTTAGCCAATGTGCGGGAGCACTGGTTGGTCGGCCCAATTGAGGTAGTATGTACATGAATGTATAGTTAAAGTGACTATATGATAAACAGAGAGGAGCAGCAGGGTAAAAAGAGGCGTTGGGGGTGGCACACAATGCAAATAGTCCGGGTAGCCATTTGATTACCTGTTCAGGAGTCTTATGGCTTGGGGGTAAAAACTGTTGAGAAGCCTTTTTGTCGTAGACTTGGCACTCTGGTACCGCTTAATTGTGACTAGGGGGCGGTATTTTTGGAAAAATAACGTTCCCGTAGTAAACGGGATATTATGTGAGGACAAGATGCTAGAATATGCATATAATTGACAGCTTAGGATAGAAAACACTCTAACGTTTCCAAAACTGTAAAAATATTGTCTGTGAGTATAACAGAACTGATGTTGCAGGCGAAAGCCTGAGAAAAATCCAATCCGGAAGTGCCTCATGTTTTGAAAGCGCTGCGTTCCAATGCGTCCCTATTGAGCAGTGAATGGGCTATCAGCCAGATGACTCTTTCTCCATATTCCCCAAGGTGTCTACAGCATTGTGACGTAGTTTTACGCATTGATGTTGAAGAATACCCGTAAGCGGCTACATTGCTCAACTGGTCACCTGATGCTCCCAGAGTGATTCTCGCGTAAGATACAGAGGTAGCCATTATTCCAATCGGTCCTACTGAAAAGCCAATTGTCCCGGTGGATATATTATCGAATAGATATTTGAAAAACACCTTGAGGATTGATTATAAACAACGTTTGCCATGTTTCTGTTGATATTATGGAGCTAATTTGGAATATTTTTTGGCGTTTTCGTGACTGCAATTTCCGGCCGATTTCTCAGCCAAACGTGAAGAACAGACGGAGCTATTTCGCCTACAAAAATAATATTTTTGGAAAACAGGAACATTGGCTATCTAACTGGGAGTCTCGTGAGTGAAAACCTCCGAAGCTCATCAAAGGTAAACGATTTAATTTGATTGCTTTTCTGATTTCCGTGACCAAGTTACCTGCTGCTAGCTGGACAAAATGCTATGCTAGGCTATCGATAAACTTACACAAATGCTTGTCTAGCTTTGGCTGTAAAGCATATTTTGAAAATCTGAGATGACAGGGTGATTAACGAAAGGCTAAACTGTGTCTCAATATATTTCACTTGTGATTTTCATGAATATGAATATTTTCTAGGAATATTAATGTCCATTGCGTTATGCTAATTAGTGTCAGTCGATGATTACGCTCCCTCATGCGGGATGGGGAGTCACTAGAGGTTTTAACGTGCGGTATTAGAGAGAACAGTCTATGACTGGGGTGGCTGTGGTCTTTGACAATTTTTAGGGCCTTCCTCTGACACCGCCTGGTGTAGAGGTCCTGAATGGCAGGCAGCTTAGCCCCAGTGATGTACTGGGCCGTACGCACTACCCTCTGTAGTGCCTTGCGGTCAGAGGCCGAGCAATTGCCGTACCAGGCAGTGATGCAATCATGCTCTCGACGTTGCAGCTGTAGAACCTTTTGAGGATCTCAGGACCCATGCCAAATCTTTTTAGTTTCCTGAGGGGGAATAGGCTTTGTCGTGCCCTCTTCACAACTGTCTTGGTGTGTTTGGACCATTCTAGTTTGTTGTTGATGTGGATACCAAGGAACTTGAAGCTCTCAACCTGCTCCACTAAAGCCCCGTCGATGAGAATGGGGGTGTGACTGGTCCTCCTTGTCCTGTAGTCCACAATCATCTCCTTAGTCTTGGTTACATTGAGGGATAGGTTGTTATTTTGGCACTACCTGGTCAGGTCTCTAACGTCCTCCCTATAGGCTGTCTCATCGTTGTCAGTGATCAGGCCTACCACTGTTGTGTCGTCTGCAAACTTGATGGTGTTGGAGTCGTGCCTGGCCATGCAGTCGTTGGTGAACCGGGAGTACAGGAGAGGACTGAGCACGCACCCCTGGGGAGCCCCAGTGTTGAGGATCAGCGTGGCAGATGTGTTGCTACCTACCCTCACCACCTGGGGGCGGCCCGTCAGGAAGTCCAGGATTCAGTTGCAGAGGGAGGTGTTTAGTCCCAAGATCCTTAGTTTAGTGATGAGCTTTGAGGGTACAATGGTGTTGAACGCTGAGCTGTAGTCAATTAATAGCATTCTCACATAAGTGTTCCTTTTGTCCCGGTGGGAAAGGGCAGTGTGGAGTGCAATAGAGATTGCATCATCTGTGGATCTGTTTTTGGGCGGTATGCTAATTGGAGTGGGTCTAGGGTTTCTGGGATAATGTTGGTGATGTGAGCCATTACCAGTCTTTCAAAACACTTCATGGCTACGGACGTGAGTGCTACAGGTCTGTAGTCATTTAGGCAGGTTGCCTTTGTGTTCTTGGGCACAGGGACTATGGTGGTCTGCTTGAAACGTGTTGGTATTACAGACTCAATCAGGGACATGTTGAAAATGTCAGTGAAGACACCTGCCAGTTGGTCAGCACATTCCCGGAGCACTAGTCCTGGTAATCCGTCTGGCCCACAGTCTTGTGTATGTTGACCTGTTTAAAGGTCTTACTCACATCGGCTACGGAGAGCGTTATCAAACAGTCATCCGGAACAGCTTATGCTCTCATACATTCCTCAGTGTTGCTTGCCTCGAAGCGAGCATAGAAGTGATTTAGCTTGGTAGGCTCGTGTCACTGGGCAGCTTGCGGCTGTGCTTCTTTTTGTAGTCTGTAATAGTTTGCAAGCCCTGCCACATAAGACGAGCGTCGGAGCTGTTGTAGTATGATTCAATCTTAGCCCTATATTGACGCGTTGCCTGTTTAATGGTTCGTCGCAGGGCATAGCAGGATTTCTTGTAAGCTTCCAGGTTAGAGTCCCACACCTTGAAAGCTGCAGCTCTACCCTTTAGCTCAGTGCGAATGTTGCCTGTAATCCAAGGCTTCTGGTTGGGCTATGTACGTACAGTCACTGTGGGGACAACATCCTCGATGCACTTATTGATAAAGACTGTGACTGATGAGGTGTACTCCTCAATGCCATTGCAAGAATCCCGGAACATGTTCCAGTCTGTGATAGCAAAACAGTCCTGTAGTTTAGCATCTGCTTCATCTGATCACTCTTTTATAGACCGAGTCACTGGTGCTTCCTGCTTAAATTTTTGCTTGTAAGCAGGAAAAGGGAGGACAGGGTTGTGGTCTGATTTACCAAATGAAGGGCGAGAGAGAGCTTTGTACGCGTCTCTGTGTGTGGAGTACAGGTGATCTAGAATTTTTTTCCCTCTGGTTGCACATTTAACATGTTGATAGAAATTTGGTAGAACTGATTTAAGTTTCCCTGCATTAAAGTCTCCAGCCACTAGGTGCGCTGCCTCTGGGTGAGTGGTTTCCTGTTTGCTTATTTCCTTATACAGCTAACTGAGTGCGGTCTTAGTGCCAGCATCTGTCTGTGGTGGTAAATAAACAGCCACGAAAAGTATAGCTGAAATCTCTCTAGGCAAGTAGTGTGGCCTGCAATTTATCACAATATACTCTACTTCAGGCGAGCAAAATCTAGAGACTTCCTTAGATTTCGTGCACCAGCTGTTGTTTAAAAATATGCACAGACTGCCCCCCCTCGTCTTACTGGGGAGTGCTGTTCTATCTTGCCGGTGCAGTGTATATCCCGCTAGCTGAATATCCATGTCGTCATTCAGCCACGATTCCGTGAAATATAGAATATTACAGTTTTTGATGTCCCGTTGGTAGGATATTCGTGATCGTACCTCGTCTAGTTTATTGTCCAATGATTGCACGTTGGCGAGTAGTATTGATGGTAACGGCAGCTTTCCTACTCGCCTGAGCAGGCATCCGGCTCTTTGTCCTCTGTACCTGTGTCGCTTCCTCTTGCAAATAATGGATTATGTTGGCCCTGTCGGGTGTTTGGAGAATGTCCTGTGCGTCTTGCTTGTTGAAGAAAAAATGTTCTTCTGATCCGAGGTGAGTGATCACTGTCCTGATATCCTGATGTCCAGAAGCTCTTCATCTAAACCGAGGTGAGTGATCACTGTCCTGATATCCTGATATCCAGAAGCTCTTCATCTAAACCGAGGTGAGTGATCACTGTCCTGATATCCTGATGTCCAGAAGCTCTTCATCTAAACCGAGGTGAGTGATCACTGTCCTGATATCCTGATATCCAGAAGCTCTTCATCTAAACCGAGGTGAGTGATCACTGTCCTGATATCCTGATATCCAGAAGCTCTTCATCTAAACCGAGGTGAGTGATCACTGTCCTGATATCCTGATATCCAGAAGCTCTTCATCTAAACCGAGGTGAGTGATCACTGTCCTGATATCCTGATATCCAGAAGCTCTTCATCTAAACTGAGGTGAGTGATCACTGTCCTGATGTCCTGACATCCAGAAGCTCTTCATCTAAACCGAGGTGAGTGATCACTGTCCTGATATCCTGATATCCAGAAGCTCTTCATCTAAACCGAGGTGAGTGATCACTGTCCTGATGTCCTGACATCCAGAAGCTCTTCATCTAAACCGAGGTGAATGATCACTGTCCTGATGTGCAGAAGCTCTTCATCTAAACCGAGGTGAATGATCACTGTCCTGATGTCCTGACATCCAGAAGCTCTTCATCTAAACCGAGGTGAGTGATCACTGTCCTGATATCCTGATATCCAGAAGCTCTTCATCTAAACCGAGGTGAGTGATCACTGTCCTGATGTCCTGAAATCCAGAAGCTCTTCATCTAAACCGAGGTGAATGATCACTGTCCTGATGTCCTGATGTCCAGAAGCTCTTCATCTAAACCGAGGTGAATGATCACTGTCCTGATATCCTGACATCCAGAAGCTCTTCATCTAAACCGAGGTGAATGATCACTGTCCTGATGTCCTGATGTCCAGAACTCTTCATCTAAACCGAGGTGAATGATCACTGTCCTGATATCCTGATGTCCAGAAGCTCTTCATCTAAACCGAGGTGAATGATCACTGTCCTGATATCCTGACATCCAGATGCTCTTCATCTAAACCGAGGTGAGTGATCACTGTCCTGATGTCCTGATGTCCAGAAGCTCTTTTTTGCTGTAAGATACGGTTGCAGAAACATTATGTACAAAATAAGTTTTAAAAAATGCGAAAAAACCCCACATGACATCACAATTGGTTGGGTGAACTTAAAACTGCTGACATTTCTTCCGGCGCCATTTTTTTCAGAAACAATAACTGGTAATGCTTATACTGACAGAAAGACAAAAAATTGCACCTTTCTTGTATATTTCTTTGTACATTTCTGAGATACACTCACTTTTGAGGACACAAGCTCAAGTACACAGTACAAATATGATAAGAAAATATAATAATTATATATGATTTGTTTCCTATTCAACAAAAGTATGGCTTGAAATTATTGAAATGCTTCTAAATTTAGTAATAATACAATTATAAATGACTTACTATAATATTTCACCTTTCTTATAACTGTAAAATAATTATGATCATACTTAGTGACAGTACAAAATTGACACCATTTCATATAACTGAGGACAGAGCATTTTCTGCCCAGCGTCCAAATGCCTGATGACTCGTTACAACTTCAGCTTTAAGCACACGTTGATTTTGTCCCTCTGTGACCAAGCGAAAGTGGTCTTGTTTCTATTCTACTAAATGATTATGTATTTTTTTTATGAGAAGAGCAGTCTCAGTTGAGTGACCCGTCTTAAAAGCCTGACTGGTTAGAGTCAAGAATATCATTCCAAGATAGATAATGAGAGAGTTGATCAGAGACAGCACACTCATGTTTTGGAAAGAAAAGAAAGAAGGAATACAGCTCTACAATGTTTTGACGTTAGAAGAGTCGAGTGTTGGTTTCTTGAGGAGGGGAGCAACTCTGGCCATTTTGAAGTCAGAGGGATGCAGCCAGTGGTCAGGAATGAGTTGATGAGGAATGGGAGAAGGTCTCCAGAGATGGTCTGGAGGAGGGGATGGGGTTGAGCGGGAAGGTTGTTGGTCAACCAGACCTGGAGAGAGAGGGGAGAAAGAGGTCAAGGCATCGGGTAGTTCTGTGGTAGTGGGACAAGTGGACTCAGTAGGCTGAGTGAATGAGGAGCGGATGTCGTCAACCTTTTTGGTTGACAAAGTCATCTGCAGAGAGAGAGAAGAGGGAGGGGGATAGGGTGGAGGATTGAGGTAGGAGGAGGTGGAAAAGAGTTTCCTAAGGTTAGAGGCAGAAGCTTGGAATTTAGAGTGATAGAAAGTGGCGTTAACAGCGGATACAGAGGAATAAAGGTAGGTGCTCCGGAAGTTTTTGCTCAGCTGCCCGCAGCCCTGTTCTGTAAGGTCACAATGAGTCACTCAGCCATGGAGCAGGAATTGAGGGCCGAGCCAGCTGGAAGGAAAGAGGACAGTGTAAGTCATAGGATGCGGACAGGGAGGAGAGTAGGGTCGAAGAGGCAGAATAAAGAGAAGGGTTTAGCAGAAGGGATAGATGATAGGATAGGAGAAAGTAGTGGGAGAGAGAGAGCGAAGATTGTGATGGCGCATGACCATCTGGGTTGGGGCTGAGTGGTTAGGGTTGGTGGAAAGGGAGACAGAAAAGGAAACAAAGCAGTGATCAGAGACCTGGAGGGGGGTTGTAGTTAGATTAGTTGGCGAACAACCTCTAGTAAAGATGAGCTCAAGCGTATTGCCTGCATTGTGAGTTGGAGGTGAGGTCAAGGAGGGGAAATAAATAAATCGAAGGCAGATGTCGGGAGGTTGAAGTCGCCAGGTACGAAGAGTGGTGAGCCATCGTCAATAAATGAATCTATCAAGGTGTCAAACTCATTGAGGAACTCTCCAAGGGCAGCTGGGGGGCGATAGATGACAATGTTAAGCTTGAGTGGACAAGTGACAGTGACCGCATTGAATTGAAATGAACAGATGGGCAGATGAAAGGGGGAGAAAAGAGAACATCTCCAGTTAGGAGGAATTAGTAGCCCTATGCCACTACCTCGACGACTAGATGCTCTTGGACTATAAGAGAAACGTTGTCAGCTGGAGTAGCAGTGTTCTCTGGGGTGATCCATGTCTCCGTCAGAGCCAAAAGTCAAGGGACTGAAAGGGAGCATAGGCTAAGATGAACCCTGCGTTCTTGTCCGCAGATCAGCATTTCCAAACGCTGCCAGAGACCCAGAATTCCACATGAACTCTTTAGGGTACACTAAATTAGAAGGGTTGCAGCCAAGGGGTGAGGAGCGTTTGTAAACCCTACAGGGAGAGGAGCAAACAAGTATAGAAAACACACACATAGTTGCCAAAGCTACAAAAGAGCAAACATTTGATCATCAGAAAAGGACTAGGTAAGATACTCAAGTGAGAGTGGTGTGGAGTCTTCCTCGAAGAACTCAGAACAACTCAACAGAACCATCTTTGTTTCAGCGACGGACTTAGTTTTGCCGACGAGACCACCACTGACACGATGGTACCGCTTGATAGTATGAGACAGAGTAGAGCTGTGAGTTGTTCCTGACCACGTGACCAGAAAAATATCCCGTCTTTATCTATGGCTCTGCATGTGACTTGTTAGACACATCACATCCTGTCTGTCTGTCTCTCTGACAATGTTTCATCACCACCTCCTCTGTCTCTCTGAAGATGTTTTCATCACATCACATTCATTCCTGTTTGTCTCTCTGAGGATGTTTTCATCACATCCCTGCCTGTTGTTCTCTCTGAGGGAGAGGATGTTTTCATCACATCTCATCCCTCCATTTCTCTCTCTGAGATGTGTAGAATGTTTTCATCAGCTGTTACTAAGAAGGGCTGCTGGCTGCTGGCTCATACAACCGTCCAGTAACCATGAGCATGCAGGGAATATAATTCACCTGGTGGTGGCTCTTCAAGTAACACGGAGCTACTCATAAGGCCAAAACAAAAACACTCTCAGCAGACCACTCAGGGACAACCAGAGAGTGAAAACTAAACGGGCGACTGTCAGCCAGGCTGGCCCGCTTTAAACTCACAGAAACATTCCCAACAGCCATGGATCTTTCCTGTGGGGCTTGGGGAGAACACCTTGAAACAATACGACCTGGAAGGTTGTTGCTCTGGTCTCCGTGGTGCTGTGGTGCTGTGGTGGTGGTCCATCACTATGAGGAACGAGCTGCTCTTTGTCAATCCTATTGTTTAGTGGACCATCTGTCTGACTGATTAGGCTGTCAATGAGGAGACAGAAAGGCTAGTCACAGGGAAGACTAGATGGGGGTTCCTGTTCAGTCTCCTACCTGCCCTGAAACTAGAACAGAAAATCAAAGAGCAAGCTTGTGACTACCTAGCATGACAAAAACCACTGGATGTGTACATTTCATAACAAAATGCCTGTTGGAATTTATAAATATCCTTTTTGAGAGATGAGATGTCTGTTTTCCTCATTACTAGGTAAGGTCCTTTGAGACTTGAATCAAATTCATTATCCATGTTGCATTCACCAGAAAAGACAATACTGGAGAGGGCTGCTGTTTGTGAATCCATCTGGAAGACTGTTCTATTGTGAGTGAATAGAACAATGGATATCAATATGAGGTCTACAGTATAGGGATGGAATATTATGACAAGAGCCAAGCACAATTCATAGCATGAGAGGTACAGACAACGTATCATAGCATGAGAGGTACAGACAACGTATCATAGCATGAGATGTACAGACAACGTATCATAACATGAGAGACAACGTACAGATGAGAGGTACAACAACGTATTAGAGCATGAAAGGTACAGACAACGTATCATAACATGAGAGGTACAGACAACGTATCATAGCATGAGAGGTACAGACAACGTATCATAGCATGATAGCATGAGTACAGACAACGTATCAGAGCATGAGAGGTACAGACAACGTATCAGATGAGAGGTACAGACAACGTATTAGAGCATGAAAGGTACAGACAACGTATCAACATGAGAGGTACAGACAACGTGAGAGGTACAGACAACGTGAGAGGTCATATCATAACATGAGAGGTACAGACAACATAACATGAGAGGTATCATAACATGAGAGGTACAGACAACGTATCATAACATATCATAACATGAGAGGTACAGACAACGTATCATAACATGAGAGGTACAGACAACGTATCATAGCATGAGAGGTACAGACAACGTATCATAACATGAGAGGTACAGACAACGTATCATAACATGAGAGGTACAGACAACGTATCATAACATGAGAGGTACAGACAACGTATCAGAGCATGAGAGGTACAGACAACGTATCATAACATGAGAGATACAGACAACGTATCATAACATGAGAGGTACAGACAACGTATCATAGCATGAAAATGTGTTATCATGTCACTCTAAGCAAATAGATAAAACCCTGCACATGTTGGATTATTTTTTGACCCATAATGATGAGGATACCATTTCACTATACCGAACAGATTTTCCTACAAAACAATAATGACTTCTTGAAGAGCATTCCTTCGAATATGAATGTTCTGTATGTGAGTGGTTTGAAATTGGAATACACTTAAGTAGGTTATGTCCCGCAACAGTATGGAGGCTCTGAATGCAGAGGCTTTATCCCAAATGGCACCCTATTCCCTATATAGTGCACTACTTTTGACCAGAGCCCTACGGGCCCTGGTCATACGGTGTGCACTATATAGTGAATAGAGTGCCATTTGCGACGCAGACAGGCTCTGTATCTTGCCCCCCTCTGAGTCCCCCTCCCTGTATTCTCCTAAATGGGAACATACTGTCTTGCTAATGAGAGATGATGAAGAGATGAACATATGGTGACAGTGTGAGAAGGTAGTGTGCAGCCAGAGATACGGAAAAGATGCATAAAAATGTATCCTGTTACAAGATACTCTGAAGACCAATGTATCAAACTAAGATACAAAATACTTTTGCAAAGTATTGTATTAATATAAAATGAAATCCAAAATACATTTGCAAGTACACACCTTCACTACAACAACATTCTCAGTAACAGTAACTAAAAATGTTTTACTTGCTATTATTTTTATACGTGGTTGTTTATTTAACTTAGTTGAATCCACTGACTGTAAATCACTCTGGAATAAGTATTTGCTAAATGACCTAAATGTAACATTTTAACAGAACACTGGATACTATTATTGGCCTTGTTTTTGACGCAGGGCTCATTAGAATAATACCCAGCATGCTTTGCAAGTGTTAATATCAACATTTTGGTAATTTAGCAGACATTGTTATCACACCAATATTGGATGAACGGGGGCCACAAAAGTGTGAAACACTGTAGAAAAAGGTCTCAAGTACCTTGTTACAAAATACATTGGACTGTAGTTTAGGCCGGTGAAATACAAATGACCAAATTCCTCACAAGTAACAGAAATACTGCCCATCTCTCTGCGGCGAATGTAAATGTTCTGTTTTGGATCTAAAAATGTGTTCTTTGTGGCTTCACCATAACATGGAGGAAAATTTAAATAGTTACACCTTTCCCATATTCAATTCAATTGACACTTTCTTATTAGCCTTATGAATATAGAAACTTGGTTGCAGTCTTGACAGGCTGCATCACCACCTGGTTCGGCTGCTGCACCGGCCTCAACCAGAAGGCTCCGGAGACCAACAGGTTCTGAGACAGTTTCTACCACCAGGCCATCAGACTGCTGAACAGCTAACCCTAGCTCTCTCCCTACACAGACCTGCACCTAGAGACTATCTGTACCTTAGAGACTATTTGCACTGACTAAAGCTGGGTGATATACCTTATATATACCGGTAATAATGCAGGAACCAGTTTTTACTTTACCTTCTATAATGGTATTTCAATGTTTGTTTTGTTAAATGTGATATGCACCTCCGGCTTGTGTAATGTCCGTTTTTATGGTTTACTCCTTTTGCTACTTGAGTCATCTTTGCATGCTATAGTAAAAATAAAGAAAAACCCTTGAATGAGTAGGTGTGCTAAAACTTTTGACCGTTAGTGTATATATATTTATTATTTTAAAAGATATATGTTTTTAAATTCAATACAGTAATATGAGATCTGTATGTAAAATATTTAAATTTTGTCATTTAGCAGATGCTCTTATCCACAGCAACTTACAGTAAGTGCGTTCATCTTAAGATATTGTAACATGTACGCTAATAATTGGGAAGCAGGTACAGGGAGTGAATTTAGTAAATAAACGAACATGGAACAAAACAAGAAACACGAGTAGCGTACAGACATGAAACACAGGAACAGAAACAATAACGCCTGAGGAAAGAACCAAAGGGAGTGACGGATATAGGGGAGGTAATCAGGAAGGTGATGGAGTCCAGGTGAGTCTCATGAAGCGCAGGTGCGCGTAACGATGGTGGCAGGTGTGCGTAATAATAAAACAACCGGCGACGTTGAGCACCGGAGAGGGGGAGCGGGAGTAAACATGACAGATACAGTATATTGGCAATATACTACAAACCCTCAAGGTGCATTATTACTGTTATAAACTGGTTACCATCGTAATTAGATCAGTAAAAATAAATGTTTTGCCAAACCCGTGGTATACGGTCTGATATACCATGGCTGTCAGTAAATCAACATCCAGGGCTCGAACCAGCCCGTTTTTAATTAAAAATAACTGCCATTTTTCTGGCTGGCAAATAGCTTTTGTGTCAGAGTGTGCGCAACTGGTCGAAGGAAGTCAGGTGCAGGAGAGCAGAGATGAGTGAACAGGCACACTTTATTCAGGCCGAGGAAAACAGCCAGACGCAACACTCTGGCCCAATGATAAAAGCGAATATGCACAAATTACACACATAGGTACAAATGACAAAACCACGGGTTACAACAATACCCAGCGATGCTGAACACCTCCGGAGCAAGGAGAGGGACCGACTTCGGCGGGAGTCGTTGATCAAAATGTCACAAATCAGTCCCCCAAAATTTTTAAATCCCAATGTGGCCCTCGAGCCAAAATTATTTCCCAGCCCTGATCTATGTGGTGATTCAAATACCTTTACTAGTGTAGGTAATTTCAAGTATTTTAAGTTATCCTTTTCATTCTGCTTCATTCACTTAAAAGAGCTGGTTCCGATCAGCTCCACTTTCAGTAGCCATGATTTTGTGAAATAGACATGAGGGGGGCTCTGATTGGTCTCTGCCTGGGGCCTCCAAGTCACTAATTCGGCCCTGCAATCACTCACACTGACCTCAAACATCTCAGAGGAAATTAAAAGACTTGGAGAGCAGGCACTGTGTATGAGTGATCAAGTTGCCTATACAGTTGCCTGTTGGTATGTGTGGGCGATGCACACCGCAGAAGACAGAAAAGAGCTCTCTCTCTCATACACACACACACACACACACACACACACACACACACACACACACACACACACACACACACACCATGTTGTCATGACAAAGTGAAAGCGTGAGAACAGGAGAAAATAAAGGCTGCTGAATCCTGGAGAGGAGGACATGTTCCATGTTCCACTAGAAAGATATATAGATAATGACTCGGCTCATGAACACCAAACCAAACAAACAGTGAATAGCCCATCCAGATAGATATGAAGCCATGCCAAGCACTCAGCATGGGATACATGTATATCACTCCCACTTACATGCATCACATGTGTTCTGCTGCTACACTGTCTGTCTCTTCAGCACATACTGTACATGTCCGTACTATAATGCTACTGTCTGTTTCTTCAGCATGTACAGTACCAGTCACAAGTTTGGACACACCTACTCATTGAAAGGTTTTTATTTATTTTTTACTATTTTCTACATTGTGGAATAATAGTGAAGACATAAACTATGAAATAACACATATGGAATCATGTAGTAACCAAAAACGTGTTAAACAAATCAAAAACATTTTAGATTTTAAATTTCATCAAAGTAGCCACCCTTTGCCTTGATGACAACTTTTCACACTCTTGGCATTCTCTCAACCAGCTTCATGAGGAATGCTTTTCCAACAGTCTTGAAGGAGTTCCCACATATGCTGAGCACTTGTTGGCTGCTTTTCCTACACTCTGACATCCAACTCATCCCGAATCATCCCAATTGGGTTGAGGTCGGGTGATTGTGGAGGCCAGGTCATGATGCAGCATTTCATCACTCTCTTTGTCAAATAGCCCTTACACAGCCTGGAGGTGTGTTTTAGGTCATTGTCTTGTTGAAAAACAAATGATAGTCCCACTAATTTCAAACCAGATGGGATGGCGTATTGCTGCAGAATCCTGTGGTAGCCATGCTAGTTAAGTGTGCCTTGAATCTTGAATTCTAAATAAATCACAGACCGTGTAACCAGCAAAGCACCCCCACACACCATCACACCTCCTCCTCCATGCTTCACGGTGGGAACCACACATGCAGAGATCATCTGTTCACTTACTCAGCGTCTCACAAAACATGCCATTTGGAGTCATCAGACATAAGGTAACACGACTCAGGACAAGACCCAGATGCGACACAGGAGCAGACATTTAGAATCTCAGATGTTTATTACAAATCAGGGGGCAGGTCCGGGGCAGGCAGAGGTTGGTAATCCAAGACAGCGTCAAACAGGGACAGAACGGCAGGCAGGCTCAGGGTCAGGGCTGGCAGAGGTTGGTAATCTAAGACAGCATCAAACAGGGACAGAACGGCAGGCAGGCTCAGGGTCAGGGAAGGCAGAATGGTCAGAATCTGGGGGGACTAGAAACCAGAAACTAGAGATACTGGAATACGGGAAAATATGCTGGTAAGACTTGACAAGACGAACTGGCAACAGACCAACAGAAAACGCAGGTATAAGTACACAGGGAATAATACGTGAAAATGGGAGACACCTGGTGGGGGGTGGAGACAACCACAAGAACAGTGAAACAGATCAGGGTGTGACAAAAGGACAGATTTCCACCAATCTAATGGCCCAAGCAAGTCTCTTCTTATTATTGGTGTCCAGTAGCGGAAAATCAACCATGAAGGCCTGATTCCCATAGTCTCCTCTGAACAGTAGATGTTGAGATGTGTCTGTTACTTGAACTCTGGGAAGCATTTATTTAGGCTGCAATCTGAGGCTGGTAACTCTAACTTATTCTCTGCAGCAGAGGTAACTCTGGCTCTTCCATTCCTGTGGTGGTCATCATGAGAGCCAGTTTCATCATAGCACTTGATGGTTTTTGCGACTGTAGTGCTTGAAATTTCCGTATTGACTGACATTCATGTCTTAAAGTAATGATGGACTATCGTTTCTCTTCTTATTTGAGCTGTTCTTACCATAATATGGATTTGATCTTTTACCAAATAGGGCTATCTTCTGTATACCACCCCTACCTTGTCACAACACAACTGACTGGCTCAAACGCATTAAGAAGGAAAGAAATTCTAAATTAACTTTAAACAAAGCACACCTGTTAATTGAAATGCATTCCAGGTGACTACCTCATGAAGCTGGTTGAGAGAAAGATGTCATCAAGGCGAAGGGTGGCTACTTTGAAGAATCTCAAATATATTTGTTTAACACTTTTTTGATTTCTACAAACTTTTGACTGATACTGTACATGTCAGTACTGTAATGCTACCGTCTGTCTCTTCAACACGTACATTTCTGTACTGTAATGCTACTGTCTGTCTCTTCAACACGTACATGTCAGTACTGTAATGCTACCGTCTGTCTCTTCAACACGTACATTTCTGTACTGTAATGCTACTGTCTGTCTCTTCAACACGTACATGTCTGTACTGTAATGCTACTGTCTGTCTCTTCAACACGTACTTGTCAGTACTGTAATGCTACCGTCTGTCTCTTCAACACGTACATGTCAGTACTGTAATGCTACTGTCTGTTTCTTCAACACGTACATGTCAGTACTGTAATGCTACTGTCTGTCTCTTCAACACGTACATGTCAGTACTGTAATGCGATTGTTTCAGCAGAGGTGAAGCAAAAGTCCAGATAGAGTACTGTTGTATTTGTGCCATGATTTATGGCATTTACAAACAATGTGGAGGACTATAGACTATAGACACAAACAGTAATTCTCTCACACTGTAGAATACACTGTGCTGTTACTACCTATAGACCATATGTAATACTGCTACTACCTATAGACCATGTGTAATGCTGTTACTACCTATAGACCATATGTAATACTGCTACTACCTATAGACCATGTGTAGTGCTGTTACTACCTATAGACCATATGTAATACTGCTACTACCTATAGACCATGTGTAGTGCTGTTACTACCTATAGACCATGTGTAATGCTGTTACTACCTATAGACCATATGTAATGCTGTTACTACCTATAGACCATGTGTAATGCTGTTACTACCTATAGACCATATGTAATACTGCTACTACCTATAGACCATGTGTAGTGCTGTTACTACCTATAGACCATGTGTAGTGCTGTTACTACCTATAGACCATATGTAATACTGCTACTACCTATAGACCATGTGTAGTGCTGTTACTACCTATAGACCATGTGTAATGCTGTTACTACCTATAGACCATATGTAATGCTGTTACTACCTATAGACCATATGTAATGCTGTTACTACCTATAGACCATATGTAATGCTGTTACTACCTATAGACCATATGTAATGCTGTTACTACCTATAGACCATGTGTAGTGCTGTTACTACCTATAGACCATATGTAATGCTGCTACTACCTATAGACTATGTGTAATGCTGTTACTACCTATAGACCATGTGTAATGCTGTTACTACCTATAGACCATGTGTAGTGCTGTTACTACCTATAGACCATGTGTAGTGCTGTTACTACCTATAGACCATGTGTAGTGCTGTTACTACCTATAGACCATATGTAATGCTGTTACTACCTATAGACCATATGTAATGCTGTTACTACCTATAGACTATGTGTAATGCTGTTACTACCTATAGACCATGTGTAATGCTGTTACTACCTATAGACCATGTGTAATGCTGCTACTACCTATAGACCATATGTAATACTGCTACTACCTATAGACCATGTGTAGTGCTGTTACTACCTATAGACCATGTGTAGTGCTGTTACTACCTATAGACCATATGTAATTCTGCTCCTACCTATAGACTATATGTAATGCTGCTACTACCTATATACCATATGTAATGCTGTTACTACCTACAGACCATATGTAATACTGCTACTACCAATAGACTATGTGTAATGCTGTTACTACCTATAGACCATATGTAATGCTGCTACTACCTATAGACCATATGTAATGCTGTTACTACCTATAGACCATATGTAATGATGCTACTACCTATAGACCATATGTAATGCTGCTACTACCTATAGACCATATGTAATACTGCTACTACCAATAGACTATGTGTAATGCTGTTACTACCTATAGACCATATGTAATGCTGCTACTACCTATAGACCATATGTAATGCTGCTACTACCTATAGACCATATGTAATACTGCTACTACCTATAGACCATATGCATGTGTAGTGCTGCTACTACCTATAGACCATGTGTAGTGCTGTTACTACCTATAGACCATATGTAATGCTGTTACTACCTATAGACCATATGTAATACTGCTACTACCTATAGACCATATGTAATGCTGCTACTACCTATAGACCATGTGTAATGCTGCTACTACCTATAGACTATATGTAATGCTGCTACTACCTATAGACTATATGTAATGCTGCTACTACCTATAGACCATATGTAATGCTGTTACTACCTATAGACTATATGTAATGCTGTTACTACCTATAGACCATATGTAATGCTGTTACTACCTATAGACCATATGTAATGCTGCTACTACCTATAGACCATATGTAATGCTGCTACTACCTATAGACCATATGTAATACTGCTACTACCTATAGACCATATGCATGTGTAGTGCTGCTACTACCTATAGACCATGTGTAGTGCTGTTACTACCTATAGACCATATGTAATGCTGTTACTACCTATAGACCATATGTAATGCTGCTCCTACCTATAGACCATATGTAATGCTGTTACTACCTATAGACCATATGTAATGCTGCTCCTACCTATAGACCATATGTAATGCTGTTACTACCTATAGACCATATGTAATGCTGTTACTACCTATAGACCATGTGTAATGCTGCTACTACCTATAGACTATATGTAATGCTGCTACTACCTATAGACCATATGTAATGCTGTTACTACCTATAGACTATATGTAATGCTGTTACTACCTATAGACTATATGTAATGCTGTTACTACCTATAGACCATATGTAATGCTGTTACTACCTATAGACTATATGTAATGCTGTTACTACCTATAGACCATATGTAATGCTGTTACTACCTATAGACCATATGTAATGCTGTTACTACCTATAGACCATATGTAATGCTGTTACTACCTATAGACCATATGTAATGCTGTTACTACCTATAGACCATATGTAGTGCTGTTACTACCTATAGACCATATGTAATACTGCTACTACCTATAGACTATGTGTAGTGCTGTTACTACCTATAGACTATATGTAATGCTGTTACTACCTATAGACCATATGTAATGCTGTTACTACCTATAGACCATATGTAATGCTGTTACTACCTATAGACCATATGTAATGCTGTTACTACCTATAGACCATATGTAGTGCTGTTACTACCTATAGACCATATGTAATACTGCTACTACCTATAGACTATGTGTAATGCTGTTACTACCTATAGACTATATGTAATGCTGTTACTACCTATAGACTATATGTAATGCTGTTACTACCTAAAGACCATATGTAATGCTGCTACTACCTATAGACCATATGTAATGCTGTTACTACCTATAGACCATGTGTAATGCTGCTACTACCTATAGACCATATGTAATGCTGCTACTACCTATAGACCATATGTAATGCTGTTACTACCTAAAGACCATATGTAATGCTGCTACTACCTAAAGACCATATGTAGTGCTGCTACTACCTAAAGACCATATGTAATGCTGCTACTACCTATAGACCATATGTAATGCTGCTACTACCTAAAGACCATATGTAGTGCTGCTACTACCTAAAGACCATATGTAATGCTGCTACTACCTATAGACCATATGTAGTGCTGTTACTACCTATAGACCATATGTAATGCTGTTACTACCTAAAGACCATATGTAATGCTGCTACTACCTATAGAACATATGTAATACTGCTACTACCTATAGACCATATGTAATGCTGTTACTACCTAAAGACCATATGTAGTGCTGCTACTACCTAAAGACCATATGTAATGCTGCTACTACCTATAGACCATATGTAATGCTGTTACTACCTAAAGACCATATGTAATGATGTTACTACCTATAGACCATGTGTAATGCTGCTACTACCTATAGACCATATGTAATACTGCTACTACCTATAGGCCATATGCATAAGTAAGGCTGCTACTACCTATAGACCATGTGTAGTGCTGTTACTACCTATAGACCAAATGTAATGCTGCTACTACCTATAGACCATATGTAATGCTGTTACTACCTATAGACCGTATGTAATATTGCTACTACCTATAGACCATATGTAATGCTGTTACTACCTATAGACCATATGTAATACTGCTACTACCTATAGACCATATGTAATACTGCTACTACCTATCGGCCATATGCATAAGTAAGGCTGCTACTACTATAGACCATGTGTAGTGCTGTTACTACCTATAGACCATATGTAATGCTGCTACTACCTATAGACCATATGTAATACTGCTACTACCTATAGACCATATGCATGTGTAGTGCTGCTACTACCTATAGACCATGTGTAGTGCTGTTACTACCTATAGACCAAATGTAATGCTGCTACTACCTATAGACCATATGTAATGCTGCTACTACCTATAGACCATATGTAATGCTGTTACTACCTAAAGACCATATGTAATGCTGCTACTACCTAAAGACCATATGTAATGCTGTTACTACCTATAGACCATGTGTAATGCTGTTACTACCTATAGATCATATGTAATGCTGCTACTACCTCAAGTGGTAGGCTTGATTACCAACAACGACGAGACGGCCTACAGGGAGGAGGTGAGGGCCCTCGGAGTGTGGTGTCAGGAAAACAACCTCACACTCAACGTCAACAAAACTAAGGAGATGATTGTGGACTTCAGGAAACAGCAGAGGGAACACCCCCCTATCCACATCGATGGAACAGTAGTGGAGAGGGTAGCAAGTTTTAAGTTCCTCGGCATACACATCACAGACAAACTGAATTGGTCCACTCACACAGACAGCATCGTGAGGAAGGCGCAGCAGCACCTCTTCAACCTCAGGAGGCTGAAGAAATTCGGCTTGTCACCAAAAGCACTCACAAACTTCTACAGATGCACAATCGAGAGCATCCTGGCGGGCTGTATCACCGCCTGGTATGGCAACTGCACCGCCCTCAACCGTAAGGCTCTCCAGAGGGTAGTGAGGTCTGCACAACGCATCACCGGGGGCAAACTACCTGCCCTCCAGGACACCTACACCACCCGATGCTACAGGAAGGCCATAAAGATCATCAAGGACATCAACCACCCGAGCCACTGCCTGTTCACCCCGCTGTCATCCAGAAGGCGAGGTCAGTACAGGTGCATCAAAGCTGGGACCGAGAGACTGAAAAACAGCTTCTATCTCAAGGCCATCAGACTTTTAAACAGCCACCACTAACATTGAGTGGCTACTGCCAACACACTGTCAATGACACTGACTCTACTCCAGCCACTTTAATCATGGGAATTGATGGGGAAATGATGTAAATATATCACTAGCCACTTTAAACAATGCTACCTTATATAATGTTACTTACCCTACATTGTTCATCTCATATGCATACGTTGATACTGTACTCTATATCATCGACTGCATCCTTATGTAATACATGTATCACTAGCCACTTTAACTATGCCACTTGGTTTACATACTTATCTCATACGTATATACTGTACTCGATATCATCTACTGTATCTTGCCTATGCTGCTCTGTACCATCACTCATTCATATATCCTTATGTACATATTCTTTATCCCCTTACACTGTGCATAAGACAGTAGTTTTTTTTTGGAATTGTTAGTTAGATTACTTGCTTTTTATTACTGCATTGTCGGAACTAGAAGCACAAGCATTTCGCTACACTCGCATTAACATCTGCTAACCATGTGTATGTGACAAATAAAATTTGATTTGATTTGATTTGAACATATGTAATACTGCTACTACCTATAGACCATATGCATGTGTAGTGCTGCTACTACCTATAGACCATGTGTAGTGCTGTTACTACCTATAGACCATATGTAATGCTGTTACTACCTATAGACCATATGTAATACTGCTACTACCTATCGGCCATATGCATAAGTAGGGCTGCTACTACCTATAGACCATGTGTAGTGCTGTTACTACCTATAGACCATATGTAATGCTGCTACTACCTATAGACCATATGTAATGCTGCTACTACCTATAGACCATGTGTAATGCTGCTACTACCTATAGAACATATGTAATGCTGTTACTACCTTTAGACCATATGTAATGCTGTTACTACCTTTAGACCATATGTAATGCTGCTACTACCTATAGAACATATGTAATACTGCTACTACCTATAGACCATATGTAATGCTGTTACTACCTAAAGACCATATGTAGTGCTGCTACTACCTAAAGACCATATGTAATGCTGCTACTACCTATAGACCAAATGTAATGCTGCTACTACCTATAGACCATATGTAATGATGTTACTACCTATAGACCATGTGTAATGCTGCTACTACCTATAGACCATATGTAATACTGCTACTACCTATAGGCCATATGCATAAGTAAGGCTGCTACTACCTATAGACCATGTGTAGTGCTGTTACTACCTATAGACCATATGTAATGCTGTTACTACCTATAGACCATGTGTAATGCTGTTACTACCTATAGACCATGTGTAATGCTGCTACTACCTATAGAACATATGTAATGCTGTTACTACCTATAGACCATATGTAATACTGCTACTACCTATCGAACATATGTAATACTGCTACTACCTATAGACCATATGTAATGCTGTTACTACCTAAAGACCATATGTAGTGCTGCTACTACCTAAAGACCATATGTAATGCTGCTACTACCTATAGACCAAATGTAATGCTGCTACTACCTATAGACCATATGTAATACTGCTACTACCTATAGACCATATGCATGTGTAGTGCTGCTACTACCTATAGACCATGTGTAGTGCTGTTACTACCTAAAGACCATATGTAATGCTGTTACTACCTATAGACCATATGTAGTGCTGTTACTACCTAAAGACCATATGTAATGATGTTACTACCTATAGACCATGTGTAATGCTGTTACTACCTATAGACTATGTGTAGTGCTGCTACTACCTATAGACTATGTGTAGTGCTGCTACTACCTATAGACTATGTGTAGTGCTGCTACTACCTATAGACTATGTGTAGTGCTGCTACTACCTATAGACCATGTGTAGTGCTGTTACTACCTATAGACCATATGTAATGCTGTTACTACCTATAGACTATGTGTAATGCTGTTACTACCTATAGACCATATGTAATACTGCTACTACCTATAGACCATATGTAATGCTGTTACTACCTATAGACCATATGTAATGCTGTTACTACCTATAGACCATATGTAATACTGTTACTACCTATAGACCATGTGTAATGCTGTTACTACCCATAGACTATGTGTAATACTGCTACTACCTATAGACTATGTGTAATGCTGTTACTACCTATAGACCATATGTAATGCTGCTACTACCTAAAGACCATATGTAATGCTGCTACTACCTATAGACCAAATGTAATGCTGCTACTACCTATAGACCATATGTAATACTGCTACTACCTATAGACCATATGCATGTGTAGTGCTGCTACTACCTATAGACCATGTGTAGTGCTGTTACTACCTAAAGACCATATGTAATGCTGTTACTACCTATAGACCATATGTAGTGCTGTTACTACCTAAAGACCATATGTAATGATGTTACTACCTATAGACCATGTGTAATGCTGTTACTACCTATAGACTATGTGTAGTGCTGCTACTACCTATAGACTATGTGTAGTGCTGCTACTACCTATAGACTATGTGTAGTGCTGCTACTACCTATAGACTATGTGTAGTGCTGCTACTACCTATAGACCATGTGTAGTGCTGTTACTACCTATAGACCATATGTAATGCTGTTACTACCTATAGACTATGTGTAATGCTGTTACTACCTATAGACCATATGTAATACTGCTACTACCTATAGACCATATGTAATGCTGTTACTACCTATAGACCATATGTAATGCTGTTACTACCTATAGACCATATGTAATACTGCTACTACCTATAGACCATATGTAATGCTGTTACTACCTATAGACTATGTGTAGTGCTGTTACTACCTATAGACCATATGTAATGCTGTTACTACCTATAGACCATATGTAATACTGTTACTACCTATAGACCATGTGTAATGCTGTTACTACCCATAGACTATGTGTAATACTGCTACTACCTATAGACTATGTGTAATGCTGTTACTACCTATAGACCATATGTAATGCTGTTACTACCTATAGACCATATGTAATGCTGTTACTACCTATAGACCATATGTAATGCTGTTACTACCTATAGACCATATGTAATGCTGTTACTGCCTATAGACTATGTGTAGTGCTGTTACTACCTGTAGACCATATGTAATGCTGTTACTACCTATAGACCATATGTAATACTGTTACTACCTATAGACCATGTGTAATGCTGTTACTACCTATAGACCATATGTAATACTGCTACTACCTATAGACCATATGTAATGCTGTTACTACCTATAGACCATGTGTAATGCTGTTACTACCTATAGACCATATGTAATGCTGCTACTACCTATAGACCATATGTAATACTGTTACTACCTATAGACCATATGCATGTGTAGTGCTGCTACTACCTATAGACCATGTGTAGTGCTGTTACTACCTATAGACCATATGTAATGCTGTTACTACCTATAGACCATATGTAATGCTGTTACTACCTATAGACCATATGTAATGCTGCTACTACCTATAGACCATATGTAATGCTGTTACTACCTATAGACCATATGTAATACTGGTACTACCTATAGACCATATGTAATACTGCTACTACCTATCGGCCATATGCATAAGTAAGGCTGCTACTACCTATAGACCATGTGTAGTGCTGTTACTACCTATAGACCATATGTAATGCTGCTACTACCTATAGACCATATGTAATACTGCTACTACCTATAGACCATATGCATGTGTAGTGCTGCTACTACCTATAGACCATGTGTAGTGCTGTTACTACCTATAGACCATATGTAATGCTGCTACTACCTATAGACCATATGTAATGCTGTTACTACCTATAGACCATATGTAGTGCTGTTACTACCTAAAGACCATATGTAATGATGTTACTACCTATAGACCATGTGTAATGCTGTTACTACCTATAGACTATGTGTAGTGCTGCTACTACCTATAGACTATGTGTACTACCTATAGACTATGTGTAGTGCTGCTACTACCTATAGACTATGTGTAGTGCTGCTACTACCTATAGACCATGTGTAGTGCTGTTACTACCTATAGACCATGTGTAATGCTGTTACTACCTATAGACTATGTGTAGTGCTGCTACTACCTATAGACTATGTGTAGTGCTGCTACTACCTATAGACCATGTGTAGTGCTGCTACTACCTATAGACTATGTGTAGTGCTGCTACTACCTATAGACCATGTGTAGTGCTGTTACTACCTATAGACCATATGTAATGCTGTTACTACCTATAGACTATATGTAATGCTGTTACTACCTATAGACCATATGTAATACTGCTACTACCTATAGACCATATGTAATGCTGTTACTACCTATAGACCATATGTAATGCTGTTACTACCTATAGACCATATGTAATACTGCTACTACCTATAGACCATGTGTAATGCTGTTACTACCTATAGACTATGTGTAGTGCTGCTACTACCTATAGACTATGTGTAGTGCTGTTACTACCTAAAGACCATATGTAATGCTGTTACTACCTATAGACCATATGTAGTGCTGTTACTACCTAAAGACCATATGTAATGATGTTACTACCTATAGACTATGTGTAGTGCTGCTACTACCTATAGACTATGTGTAGTGCTGCTACTACCTATAGACTATGTGTAGTGCTGCTACTACCTATAGACTATGTGTAGTGCTGCTACTACCTATAGACTATGTGTAGTGCTGCTACTACCTATAGACCATGTGTAGTGCTGTTACTACCTATAGACCATATGTAATGCTGTTACTACCTATAGACCATGTGTAATGCTGTTACTACCTATAGACCATATGTAATGCTGCTACTACCTATAGACCATATGTAATGCTGTTACTACCTATAGACCATATGTAATGCTGTTACTACCTATAGACCATATGTAATACTGCTACTACCTATAGACCATATGTAATGCTGTTACTACCTATAGACTATGTGTAGTGCTGTTACTACCTATAGACCATATGTAATGCTGTTACTACCTATAGACCATATGTAATACTGTTACTACCTATAGACCATGTGTAATGCTGTTACTACCCATAGACTATGTGTAATGCTGCTACTACCTATAGACTATGTGTAATGCTGTTACTACCTATAGACCATATGTAATGCTGTTACTACCTATAGACCATGTGTAGTGCTGTTACTACCTATAGACCATGTGTAGTGCTGTTACTACCTATAGACCATGTGTAGTGCTGTTACTACCTATAGACTATGTGTAATTCTGTTACTACCTATAGACCATATGTAATGCTGTTACTACCTATAGACCATATGTAGTGCTGTTACTACCTATAGACCATGTGTAATGCTGCTACTACCTATAGACCATATGTAATACTGCTACTACCTATAGACCATGTGTAGTGCTGTTACTACCTATAGACCATGTGTAGTGCTGTTACTACCTGACTACTACCTATAGACCATATGTAATGCTGTTACTACCTATAGACCATATGTAATACTGGTACTACCTATAGACCATATGTAATACTGCTACTACCTATCGACCATATGCATAAGTAAGGCTGCTACTACCTATAGACCATGTGTAGTGCTGTTACTACCTATAGACCATATGTAATGCTGCTACTACCTATAGACCATATGTAATACTGCTACTACCTATAGACCATATGCATGTGTAGTGCTGCTACTACCTATAGACCATGTGTAGTGCTGTTACT
This sequence comes from Oncorhynchus tshawytscha, assembly GCF_018296145.1. Taxonomy (NCBI): domain Eukaryota; kingdom Metazoa; phylum Chordata; class Actinopteri; order Salmoniformes; family Salmonidae; genus Oncorhynchus; species Oncorhynchus tshawytscha. Next base: position 85,793,546 of record NC_056429.1, on the reverse strand, counting down.
ACCTATAGACCATATGTAGTGCTGTTACTACCTAAAGACCATATGTAATGCTGTTACTACCTATAGACCATATGTAGTGCTGTTACTACCTAAAGACCATATGTAATGATGTTACTACCTATAGACCATGTGTAATGCTGTTACTACCTATAGACTATGTGTAGTGCTGCTACTACCTATAGACTATGTGTAGTGCTGCTACTACCTATAGACTATGTGTAGTGCTGCTACTACCTATAGACTATGTGTAGTGCTGCTACTACCTATAGACCATGTGTAGTGCTGTTACTACCTAAAGACCATATGTAATGATGTTACTACCTATAGACTATGTGTAGTGCTGCTACTACCTATAGACTATGTGTAGTGCTGCTACTACCTATAGACTATGTGTAGTGCTGCTACTACCTATAGACTATGTGTAGTGCTGCTACTACCTATAGACCATGTGTAGTGCTGTTACTACCTATAGACCATATGTAATGCTGTTACTACCTATAGACTATGTGTAATGCTGTTACTACCTATAGACCATATGTAATACTGCTACTACCTATAGACCATATGTAATGCTGTTACTACCTATAGACCATATGTAATGCTGTTACTACCTATAGACCATATGTAATACTGCTACTACCTATAGACCATATGTAATGCTGTTACTACCTATAGACCATGTGTAGTGCTGTTACTACCTATAGACCATATGTAATGCTGTTACTACCTATAGACCATATGTAATACTGTTACTACCTATAGACCATGTGTAATGCTGTTACTACCTATAGACCATGTGTAATACTGCTACTACCTATAGACCATATGTAATGCTGTTACTACCTATAGACCATATGTAATGCTGTTACTACCTATAGACCATATGTAATGCTGTTACTACCTATAGACCATATGTAATGCTGTTACTACCTATAGACCATATGTAATGCTGCTACTACCTATAGACCATATGTAATACTGTTACTACCTATAGACCATATGCATGTGTAGTGCTGCTACTACCTATAGACCATGTGTAGTGCTGTTACTACCTATAGACTATGTGTAATGCTGTTACTACCTATAGACCATATGTAATACTGCTACTACCTATAGACAATATGTAATGCTGTTACTACCTATAGACCATATGTAATGCTGTTACTACCTATAGACCATATGTAATACTGCTACTACCTATAGACCATATGTAGTGCTGTTACTACCTATAGACCATATGTAATGATGTTACTTCCTATAGACCATGTGTAATGCTGTTACTACCTATAGACTATGTGTAGTGCTGCTACTACCTATAGACCATGTGTAGTGCTGCTACTACCTATAGACTATGTGTAGTGCTGCTACTACCTATAGACCATATGCATGTGTAGTGCTGCTACTACCTATAGACCATGTGTAGTGCTGTTACTACCTATAGACCATATGTAATGCTGTTACTACCTATAGACTATATGTAATGCTGTTACTACCTATAGACCATATGTAATGCTGTTACTACCTATAGACCATATGTAATGCTGCTCCTATCTATAGACTATATGTAATGCTGTTACTACCTATAGACCATATGTAATGCTGTTACTACCTATAGACCATATGTAAGGCTGTTACTACCTATAGACTATGTGTAGTGCTGCTACTACCTATAGACTATGTGTAGTGCTGCTAATGACTGTGTACTACTACCTATAGACCATGTGTAGTGCTGCTACTACCTATAGACCATGTGTAGTGCTGTTACTACCTATAGACCGTATGTAATACTGCTACTACCTATAGACCATATGTAATGCTGCTACTACCTATAGACCATATGTAATACTGCTACTACCTATAGACCATGTGTAATGCTGTTACTACCTATAGACCATGTGTAATGATGTTACTACCTATAGACCATATGTAATACTGCTACTACCTATAGACCATATGTAATACTGCTACTACCTATAGGCCATATGCATGTGTAATGCTGCTACTACCTATAGACCATATGTAATACTGCTACTACCTATAGACTATGTGTAATGCTGTTACTACCTATAGACCATGTGTAATGATGTTACTACCTATAGACCATATGTAATACTGCTACTACCTATAGACCATATGTAATACTGTTACTACCTATAGACCATGTGTAATGCTGTTACTACCCATAGACTATGTGTAATACTGCTACTACCTATAGACTATGTAATGCTGTTACTACCTATAGACCATATGTAATGCTGTTACTACCTATAGACCATATGTAATGCTGTTACTACCTATAGACCATATGTAATGCTGTTACTACCTATAGACCATATGTAATGCTGTTACTACCTATAGACTATGTGTAGTGCTGTTACTACCTGTAGACCATATGTAATGCTGTTACTACCTATAGACCAGATGTAATACTGTTACTACCTATAGACCATGTGTAATGCTGTTACTACCTATAGACCATATGTAATACTGCTACTACCTATAGACCATATGTAATGCTGTTACTACCTATAGACAATATGTAATGCTGTTACTACCTATAGACCATATGTAATGCTGTTACTACCTATAGACCATATGTAATACTGCTACTACCTATAGACCATATGTAATGCTGTTACTACCTATAGACCATATGTAGTGCTGTTACTACCTAAAGACCATATGTAATGATGTTACTACCTATAGACCATGTGTAATGCTGTTACTACCTATAGACTATGTGTAGTGCTGCTACTACCTATAGACTATGTGTAGTGCTGCTACTACCTATAGACTATGTGTAGTGCTGCTACTACCTATAGACTATGTGTAGTGCTGCTACTACCTATAGACCATGTGTAATGCTGTTACTACCTATAGACCATATGTAATACTGTTACTACCTATAGACTATGTGTAATGCTGTTACTACCTATAGACCATATGTAATACTGCTACTACCTATAGACCATATGTAATGCTGTTACTACCTATAGACCATATGTAATGCTGTTACTACCTATAGACCATATGTAATACTGCTACTACCTATAGACCATATGTAATGCTGTTACTACCTATAGACTATGTGTAGTGCTGTTACTACCTATAGACCATATGTAATGCTGTTACTACCTATAGACCATATGTAATAATGTTACTACCTATAGACCATGTGTAATGCTGTTACTACCTATAGACTATGTGTAATACTGCTACTACCTATAGACTATGTGTAATGCTGTTACTACCTATAGACCATATGTAATGCTGTTACTACCTATAGACCATATGTAATGCTGTTACTACCTATAGACCATATGTAATGCTGTTACTACCTATAGACCATATGTAATGCTGTTACTGCCTATAGACTATGTGTAGTGCTGTTACTACCTATAGACCATATGTAATGCTGCTACTACCTATAGACCATATGTAATGCTGTTACTACCTATAGACCATGTGTAATGCTGCTACTACCTATAGACCATATGTAATACTGCTACTACCTATAGACTATGTGTAATGCTGTTACTACCTATAGACCATGTGTAATGCTGTTACTACCTATAGACCATATGTAATGCTGCTACTACCTATAGACCATATGTAATACTGCTACTACCTATAGACCATATGCATGTGTAGTGCTGCTACTACCTATAGACCATGTGTAATGCTGTTACTACCTATAGACCATATGTAATGCTGCTCCTACCTATAGACCATATGTAATGCTGTTACTACCTATAGACCATATGTAATGCTGCTCCTACCTATAGACCATATGTAATGCTGTTACTACCTATAGACCATATGTAATGCTGCTCCTACCTATAGACTATATGTAATGCTGTTAGTACCTATAGACCATATGTAATGCTGTTACTACCTATAGACCATATGTAATGCTGCTCCTACCTATAGACTATATGTAATGCTGTTACTACCTATAGACCATACGTAAGGCTGTTACTACCTATAGACCATATGTAGTGCTGTTACTACCTATAGACCATATGTAATGATGTTACTTCCTATAGACCATGTGTAATGCTGTTACTACCTATAGACTATGTGTAGTGCTGCTACTACCTATAGATTATGTGTAGTGCTGCTACTACCTATAGACTATGTGTAGTGCTGCTACTACCTATAGACCATATGCATGTGTAGTGCTGCTACTACCTATAGACCATGTGTAGTGCTGTTACTACCTATAGACCATATGTAATGCTGTTACTACCTATAGACCATATGTAATGCTGTTACTACCTATAGACCATATGTAATGCTGCTCCTACCTATAGACCATGTGTCGTGCTGTTACTACCTATAGACCATATGTAATGCTGCTCCTACCTATAGACTATATGTAATGCTGTTACTACCTATAGACCATATGTAATGCTGTTACTACCTATAGACCATATGTAAGGCTGTTACTACCTATAGACTATGTGTAGTGCTGCTACTACCTATAGACTATGTGTAGTGCTGCTACTACCTATAGACTATGTGTAGTGCTGCTACTACCTATAGACTATGTGTAGTGCTGCTACTACCTATAGACCATGTGTAGTGCTGTTACTACCTATAGACCGTATGTAATACTGCTACTACCTATAGACCATATGTAATGCTGTTACTACCTATAGACCGTATGTAATATTGCTACTACCTATAGACCATATGTAATGCTGTTACTACCTATAGACTATGTGTAATGCTGTTACTACCTATAGACCATATGTAATACTGCTACTACCTATAGACCATATGTAATGCTGTTACTACCTATAGACCATATGTAATGCTGTTACTACCTATAGACCATATGTAATACTGCTACTACCTATAGACCATATGTAATGCTGTTACTACCTATAGACTATGTGTAGTGCTGTTACTACCTATAGACCATATGTAATGCTGTTACTACCTATAGACTATATGTAATGCTGTTACTACCTATAGACCATGTGTAATGCTGTTACTACCCATAGACTATGTGTAATACTGCTACTACCTATAGACTATGTGTAATGCTGTTACTACCTATAGACCATATGTAATGCTGTTACTACCTATAGACCATATGTAATGCTGTTACTACCTATAGACCATATGTAATGCTGTTACTACCTATAGACCATATGTAATGCTGTTACTACCTATAGACTATGTGTAGTGCTGTTACTACCTGTAGACCATATGTAATGCTGTTACTACCTATAGACCATATGTAATACTGTTACTACCTATAGACCATGTGTAATGCTGTTACTACCTATAGACCATATGTAATACTGCTACTACCTATAGACCATATGTAATGCTGTTACTACCTATAGACCATGTGTAATGCTGTTACTACCTATAGACCATATGTAATGCTGCTACTACCTATAGACCATATGTAATACTGTTACTACCTATAGACCATATGCATGTGTAGTGCTGCTACTACCTATAGACCATGTGTAGTGCTGTTACTACCTATAGACTATGTGTAATGCTGTTACTACCTATAGACCATATGTAATACTGCTACTACCTATAGACCATATGTAATGCTGTTACTACCTATAGACCATGTGTAATGCTGTTACTACCTATAGACCATATGTAATGCTGCTACTACCTATAGACTATATGTAATGCTGTTAGTACCTATAGACCATATGTAATGCTGTTACTACCTATAGACCATATGTAATGCTGCTACTACCTATAGACTATATGTAATGCTGTTACTACCTATAGACCATATGTAATGCTGTTACTACCTATAGACCATATGTAGTGCTGTTACTACCTATAGACCATATGTAATGATGTTACTACCTATAGACCATGTGTAATGCTGTTACTACCTATAGACCATGTGTAGTGCTGCTACTACCTATAGACCATGTGTAGTGCTGCTACTACCTATAGACCATATGTATGTGTAGTGCTGCTACTACCTATAGACCATGTGTAGTGCTGTTACTACCTATAGACCATATGTAATGCTGTTACTACCTATAGACCATATGTAATGCTGTTACCTATAGACCATGTGTAATGCTGTTACTACCTATAGACCATATGTAATGCTGCTACTACCTATAGACCATATGTAATGCTGTTACTACCTATAGACCATATGTAATGCTGTTACTACCTATAGACCATATGTAATGCTGTTACTACCTATAGACTATGTGTAGTGCTGCTATTACCTATAGACTATGTGTAGTGCTGCTACTACCTATAGACTATGTGTAGTGCTGCTACTACCTATAGACTATGTGTGTAGTGCTGCTACTACCTATAGACCATGTGTAGTGCTGTTACTACCTATAGACCGTATGTAATACTGCTACTACCTATAGACCATATGTAATGCTGTTACTACCTATAGACCGTATGTAATATTGCTACTACCTATAGACCATATGTAATGCTGTTACTACCTATAGACCATATGTAATGCTGTTACTACCTATAGACCATATGTAATACTGTTACTACCTATAGACCATATGTAATGCTGTTACTACCTATAGACCATATGTAATGCTGTTACTACCTATAGACCATATGTAATACTGCTACTACCTATAGACCATATGTAATGCTGTTACTACCTATAGACTATGTGTAGTGCTGTTACTACCTATAGACCATATGTAATGCTGTTACTACCTATAGACCATATGTAATGCTGTTACTACCTATAGACTATGTGTAATGCTGTTACTACCTATAGACCATATGTAATACTGCTACTACCTATAGACCATATGTAATGCTGTTACTACCTATAGACCATATGTAATGCTGTTACTACCTATAGACCATATGTAATGCTGTTACTACCTATAGACCATATGTAATGCTGTTACTACCTATAGACCATATGTAATGCTGTTACTGCCTATAGACTATGTGTAGTGCTGTTACTACCTGTAGACCATATGTAATGCTGTTACTACCTATAGACCATATGTAATGCTGTTACTACCTATAGACCATGTGTAATGCTGTTACTACCTATAGACCATATGTAATACTGCTACTACCTATAGACCATATGTAATGCTGTTACTACCTATAGACCATGTGTAATGCTGTTACTACCTATAGACCATATGTAATGCTGCTACTACCTATAGACCATATGTAATACTGTTACTACCTATAGACCATATGCATGTGTAGTGCTGCTACTACCTATAGACCATGTGTAGTGCTGTTACTACCTATAGACCATATGTAATGCTGTTACTACCTATAGACCATATGTAATGCTGTTACTACCTATAGACCATATGTAATGCTGCTACTACCTATAGACCATGTGTAATGCTGTTACTACCTATAGACCATATGTAATGCTGCTATAGACCATATGTAATGCTGTTACTACCTATAGACCATATGTAATGCTGTTACTACCTATAGACCATATGTAATGCTGCTACTACCTATAGACTATATGTAATGCCTACCTAGACCATATGTAATGCTGTTACTACCTATAGACCATATGTAGTGCTGTTACTACCTATAGACCATATGTAATGATGTTACTACCTATAGACCATGTGTAATGCTGTTACTACCTATAGACTATGTGTAGTGCTGCTACTACCTATAGATTATGTGTAGTGCTGCTACTACCTATAGACCATATGCATGTGTAGTGCTGCTACTACCTATAGACCATGTGTAGTGCTGTTACTACCTATAGACCATATGTAATGCTGTTACTACCTATAGACCATATGTAATGCTGCTCCTACCTATAGACCATGTGTAATGCTGTTACTACCTATAGACCATATGTAATGCTGCTTACTACCTATAGACTATATGTAATGCTGTTACTACCTATAGACCATATGTAATGCTGTTACTACCTATAGACCATATGTAATGCTGTTACTACCTATAGACTATGTGTAGTGCTGCTACTACCTATAGACCATGTGTAGTGCTGCTACTACCTATAGACCATGTGTAGTGCTGCTACTACCTATAGACCATATGTAGTGCTGTTACTACCTAAAGACCATATGTAATGCTGTTACTACCTATAGACCATATGTAGTGCTGTTACTACCTATAGACCATATGTAATGCTGTTACTACCTATAGACCGTATGTAATATTGCTACTACCTATAGACCATATGTAATGCTGTTACTACCTATAGACTATGTGTAATGCTGTTACTACCTATAGACCATATGTAATACTGCTACTACCTATAGACCATATGTAATGCTGTTACTACCTATAGACCATATGTAATGCTGTTACTACCTATAGACCATATGTAATACTGCTACTACCTATAGACCATATGTAATGCTGTTACTACCTATAGACCATATGTAATGCTGTTACTACCTATAGACCATATGTAATGCTGTTACTACCTATAGACCATATGTAATACTGTTACTACCTATAGACCATGTGTAATGCTGTTACTACCCATAGACTATGTGTAATACTGCTACTACCTATAGACTATGTGTAATGCTGTTACTACCTATAGACCATATGTAATGCTGTTACTACCTATAGACCATATGTAATGCTGTTACTACCTATAGACCATATGTAATGCTGTTACTACCTATAGACCATATGTAATGCTGTTACTACCTATAGACCATGTGTAGTGCTGTTACTACCTGTAGACCATATGTAATGCTGTTACTACCTATAGACCATATGTAATACTGTTACTACCTATAGACCATGTGTAATGCTGTTACTACCTATAGACCATATGTAATACTGCTACTACCTATAGACCATATGTAATGCTGTTACTACCTATAGACCATGTGTAATGCTGTTACTACCTATAGACCATATGTAATGCTGCTACTACCTATAGACCATATGTAATACTGTTACTACCTATAGACCATATGCATGTGTAGTGCTGCTACTACCTATAGACCATGTGTAGTGCTGTTACTACCTATAGACCATATGTAATGCTGTTACTACCTATAGACCATATGTAATGCTGTTACTACCTATAGACCATATGTAATGCTGCTACTACCTATAGACCATGTGTAATGCTGTTACTACCTATAGACCATATGTAATGCTGCTACTACCTATAGACCATATGTAATGCTGTTACTACCTATAGACCATATGTAATGCTGTTACTACCTATAGACCATATGTAATGCTGCTACTACCTATAGACCATATGTAATGCTGTTACTACCTATTGACCATATGTAAGGCTGTTACTACCTATAGACCATATGTAGTGCTGTTACTACCTATAGACCATATGTAGTGCTGTTACTACCTATAGACTATGTGTAGTGCTGCTACTACCTATAGACTATGTGTAGTGCTGTTACTACCTATAGACCATATGTAATGCTGTTACTACCTATAGACCATATGTAATACTGTTACTACCTATAGACCATGTGTAATGCTGTTACTACCCATAGACTATGTGTAATACTGCTACTACCTATAGACTATGTGTAATGCTGTTACTACCTATAGACCATATGTAATGCTGTTACTACCTATAGACCATATGTAATGCTGTTACTACCTATAGACCATATGTAATGCTGTTACTACCTATAGACCATATGTAATGCTGTTACTACCTATAGACTATGTGTAGTGCTGTTACTACCTAGACCATATGTAATGCTGTTACTACCTATAGACCATATGTAATGCTGTTACTACCTATAGACCATGTGTAATGCTGCTACTACCTATAGACCATATGTAATACTGCTACTACCTATAGACTATGTGTAATGCTGTTACTACCTATAGACCATGTGTAATGATGTTACTACCTATAGACCATATGTAATACTGCTACTACCTATAGACCATATGTAATACTGCTACTACCTATAGACCATATGCATGTGTAGTGCTGCTACTACCTATAGACCATGTGTAGTGCTGTTACTACCTATAGACCATATGTAATGCTGTTACTACCTATAGACCATATGTAATGCTGTTACTACCTATAGACCATATGTAATGCTGCTACTACTATAGACCATGTGTAGTGCTGTTACTACCTATAGACCATATGTAATGCTGCTACTACCTATAGACCATATGTAATGCTGTTACTACCTATAGACCATGTGTAATGCTGCTACTACCTATAGACCATATGTAATACTGCTACTACCTATAGACTATATGTAATGCTGTTACTACCTATAGACCATATGTAATGCTGTTACTACCTATAGACCATATGTAGTGCTGTTACTACCTATAGACCATATGTAGTGCTGTTACTACCTATAGACTATGTGTAGTGCTGCTACTACCTATAGACTATGTGTAGTGCTGCTACTACCTATAGACTATGTGTAGTGCTGCTACTACCTATAGACTATGTGTAGTGCTGTTACTACCTAAAGACCATATGTAGTGCTGCTACTACCTAAAGACCATATGTAATGCTGCTACTACCTATAGACCAAATGTAATGCTGCTACTACCTATAGACCATATGTAATACTGCTACTACCTATAGACCATATGCATGTGTAGTGCTGCTACTACCTATAGACCATGTGTAGTGCTGTTACTACCTATAGACCATATGTAGTGCTGTTACTACCTAAAGACCATATGTAATGCTGTTACTACCTATAGACCATATGTAGTGCTGTTACTACCTAAAGACCATATGTAATGATGTTACTACCTATAGACCATGTGTAATGCTGTTACTACCTATAGACTATGTGTAGTGCTGCTACTACCTATAGACTATGTGTAGTGCTGCTACTACCTATAGACCATATGTAATGCTGTTACTACCTATAGACCATATGTAGTGCTGTTACTACCTATAGACCATATGTAATACTGGTACTACCTATAGACCATATGTAATACTGCTACTACCCATATGCATAAGAAGGCTGCTACTATAGACCATGTGTAGTGCTGTTACTACCTATAGACCATATGTAATGCTGCTACTACCTATAGACCATATGTAATACTGCTACTACCTATCGACCATATGCATAAGTAAGGCTGCTACTACCTATAGACCATGTGTAATGCTGTTACTACCTATAGACCATATGTAATGCTGCTACTACCTATAGACTATATGTAATGCTGTTACTACCTATAGAAAATATGTAATGCTGTTACTACCTATAGACCATATGTAATGCTGTTCTACTTATAGACTATATGTAATGCTGTTACTACCTATAGACCATACGTAAGGCTGTTACTACCTATAGACCATATGTAGTGCTGTTACTACCTATAGACCATATGTAATGATGTTACTTCCTATAGACCATGTGTAATGCTGTTACTACCTATAGACTATGTGTAGTGCTGCTACTACCTATAGATTATGTGTAGTGCTGCTACTACCTATAGACTATGTGTAGTGCTGCTACTACCTATAGACCATATGCATGTGTAGTGCTGCTACTACCTATAGACCATGTGTAGTGCTGTTACTACCTATAGACCATATGTAATGCTGTTACTACCTATAGACCATATGTAATGCTGTTACTACCTATAGACCATATGTAATGCTGCTACTACCTATAGACCATGTGTCGTGCTGTTACTACCTATAGACCATATGTAATGCTGCTCCTACCTATAGACTATATGTAATGCTGTTACTACCTATAGACCATATGTAATGCTGTTACTACCTATAGACCATATGTAATGCTGCTCCTATCTATAGACTATATGTAATGCTGTTACTACCTATAGACCATATGTAATGCTGTTACTACCTATAGACCATATGTAAGGCTATTACTACCTATAGACTATGTGTAGTGCTGCTACTACCTATAGACTATGTGTAGTGCTGCTACTACCTATAGACTATGTGTAGTGCTGCTACTACCTATAGACTATGTGAAGTGCTGCTACTACCTATAGACCATGTGTAGTGCTGTTACTACCTATAGACCGTATGTAATACTGCTACTACCTATAGACCATATGTAATGCTGTTACTACCTATAGACCGTATGTAATATTGCTACTACCTATAGACCATATGTAATGCTGTTACTACCTATAGACTATGTGTAATGCTGTTACTACCTATAGACCATATGTAATACTGCTACTACCTATAGACAATATGTAATGCTGTTACTACCTATAGACCATATGTAATGCTGTTACTACCTATAGACCATATGTAATACTGCTACTACCTATAGACCATATGTAATGCTGTTACTACCTATAGACCATATGTAATGCTGTTACTACCTATAGACCATATGTAATGCTGTTACTACCTATAGACCATGTGTAATGCTGTTACTACCTATAGACTATGTGTAGTGCTGTTACTACCTGTAGACCATATGTAATGCTGTTACTACCTATAGACCATATGTAATACTGTTACTACCTATAGACCATGTGTAATGCTGTTACTACCTATAGACCATATGTAATACTGCTACTACCTATAGACCATATGTAATGCTGTTACTACCTATAGACCATGTGTAATGCTGTTACTACCTATAGACCATATGTAATGCTGCTACTACCTATAGACCATATGTAATACTGTTACTACCTATAGACCATATGCATGTGTAGTGCTGCTACTACCTATAGACCATGTGTAGTGCTGTTACTACCTATAGACCATATGTAATGCTGTTACTACCTATAGACCATATGTAATACTGCTACTACCTATCGACCATATGCATAAGTAAGGCTGCTACTACCTATAGACCATGTGTAGTGCTGTTACTACCTATAGACCATATGTAATGCTGCTACTACCTATAGACCATATGTAATACTGCTACTACCTATCGGCCATATGCATAAGTAAGGCTGCTACTACCTATAGACCATGTGTCGTGCTGTTACTACCTATAGACCATATGTAATGCTGCTACTACCTATAGACTATATGTAATGCTGTTACTACCTATAGAAAATATGTAATGCTGTTACTACCTATAGACCATATGTAATGCTGCTCCTACTTATAGACTATATGTAATGCTGTTACTACCTATAGACCATACGTAAGGCTGTTACTACCTATAGACCATATGTAGTGCTGTTACTACCTATAGACCATATGTAATGATGTTACTTCCTATAGACCATGTGTAATGCTGTTACTACCTATAGACTATGTGTAGTGCTGCTACTACCTATAGATTATGTGTAGTGCTGCTACTACCTATAGACTATGTGTAGTGCTGCTACTACCTATAGACCATATGCATGTGTAGTGCTGCTACTACCTATAGACCATGTGTAGTGCTGTTACTACCTATAGACCATATGTAATGCTGTTACTACCTATAGACCATATGTAATGCTGTTACTACCTATAGACCATATGTAATGCTGCTCCTACCTATAGACCATGTGTCGTGCTGTTACTACCTATAGACCATATGTAATGCTGCTCCTACCTATAGACTATATGTAATGCTGTTACTACCTATAGACCATATGTAATGCTGTTACTACCTATAGACCATATGTAATGCTGCTCCTATCTATAGACTATATGTAATGCTGTTACTACCTATAGACCATATGTAATGCTGTTACTACCTATAGACCATATGTAAGGCTGTTACTACCTATAGACTATGTGTAGTGCTGCTACTACCTATAGACTATGTGTAGTGCTGCTACTACCTATAGACTATGTGTAGTGCTGCTACTACCTATAGACTATGTGTAGTGCTGCTACTACCTATAGACCATGTATAGTGCTGTTACTACCTATAGACCATATGTAATACTGCTACTACCTATAGACCATATGTAATGCTGTTACTACCTATAGACCGTATGTAATATTGCTACTACCTGTAGACCATATGTAATGCTGTTACTACCTATAGACTATGTGTAATGCTGTTACTACCTATAGACCATATGTAATACTGCTACTACCTATAGACCATATGTAATGCTGTTACTACCTATAGACCATATGTAATGCTGTTACTACCTATAGACCGTATGTAATATTGCTACTACCTATAGACCATATGTAATGCTGTTACTACCTATAGACCATATGTAATGCTGTTACTACCTATAGACCATATGTAATGCTGTTACTACCTATAGACCATATGTAATGCTGTTACTACCTATAGACTATGTGTAGTGCTGTTACTACCTGTAGACCATATGTAATGCTGTTACTACCTATAGACCATATGTAATACTGTTACTACCTATAGACCATGTGTAATGCTGTTACTACCTATAGACCATATGTAATACTGCTACTACCTATAGACCATATGTAATGCTGTTACTACCTATAGACCATGTGTAATGCTGTTACTACCTATAGACCATATGTAATGCTGCTACTACCTATAGACCATATGTAATACTGTTACTACCTATAGACCATATGCATGTGTAGTGCTGCTACTACCTATAGACCATGTGTAGTGCTGTTACTACCTATAGACCATATGTAATGCTGTTACTACCTATAGACCATATGTAATGCTGTTACTACCTATAGACCATATGTAATGCTGCTCCTACATATAGACCATGTGTCGTGCTGTTACTACCTATAGACCATATGTAATGCTGCTCCTACCTATAGACTATATGTAATGCTGTTACTACCTATACACCATATGTAATGCTGTTACTACCTATAGACCATATGTAATGCTGCTCCTACCTATAGACTATATGTAATGCTGTTACTACCTATAGACCATATGTAAGGCTGTTACTACCTATAGACCATATGTAGTGCTGTTACTACCTATAGACCATATGTAGTGCTGTTACTACCTATAGACTATGTGTAGTGCTGCTACTACCTATAGACTATGTGTAGTGCTGCTACTACCTATAGACTATGTGTAGTGCTGCTACTACCTATAGACTATGTGTAGTGCTGCTACTACCTATAGACCATGTGTAGTGCTGTTACTACCTATAGACCGTATGTAATACTGCTACTACCTATAGACCATATGTAATGCTGTTACTACCTATAGACCATATGTAATACTGCTACTACCTATAGACCATATGTAATGCTGTTACTACCTATAGACCATATGTAATACTGCTACTACCTATAGACCATATGTAATGCTGTTACTACCTATAGACTATGTGTAGTGCTGTTACTACCTATAGACCATATGTAATACTGCTACTACCTATAGACCATATGTAATGCTGTTACTACCTATAGACCATATGTAATGCTGTTACTACCTATAGACCATATGTAATACTGCTACTACCTATAGACCATATGTAATGCTGTTACTACCTATAGACTATGTGTAGTGCTGTTACTACCTATAGACCATATGTAATGCTGTTACTACCTATAGACCATATGTAATACTGTTACTACCTATAGACCATGTGTAATGCTGTTACTACCCATAGACTATGTGTAATACTGCTACTACCTATAGACTATGTGTAATGCTGTTACTACCTATAGACCATATGTAATGCTGTTACTACCTATAGACCATATGTAATGCTGTTACTACCTATAGACCATATGTAATGCTGTTACTACCTATAGACCATATGTAATGCTGTTACTACCTATAGACTATGTGTAGTGCTGTTACTACCTGTAGACCATATGTAATGCTGTTACTACCTATAGACCATATGTAATACTGTTACTACCTATAGACCATTTGTAATGCTGTTACTACCTATAGACCATATGTAATGCTGCTACTACCTATAGACCATATGTAATACTGTTACTACCTATAGACCATATGCATGTGTAGTGCTGCTACTACCTATAGACCATGTGTAGTGCTGTTACTACCTATAGACCATATGTAATGCTGTTACTACCTATAGACCATATGTAATGCTGCTACTACCTATAGACCATATGTAATGCTGCTACTACCTATAGACCATGTGTAATGCTGTTACTACCTATAGACCATATGTAATGCTGCTCCTACCTATAGACTATATGTAATGCTGTTACTACCTATAGACCATATGTAATGCTGTTACTACCTATAGACCATATGTAATGCTGCTCCTACCTATAGACTATATGTAATGCTGTTACTACCTATAGACCATATGTAATGCTGTTACTACCTATAGACCATATGTAAGGCTGTTACTACCTATAGACCATATGTAGTGCTGTTACTACCTATAGACTATGTGTAGTGCTGCTACTACCTATAGACTATGTGTAGTGCTGCTACTACCTATAGACTATGTGTAGTGCTGCTACTACCTATAGACTATGTGTAGTGCTGCTACTACCTATAGACCGTATGTAATACTGCTACTACCTATAGACCATATGTAAGGCTGTTACTACCTATAGACTATGTGTAGTGCTGCTACTACCTATAGACTATGTGTAGTGCTGCTACTACCTATAGACCATGTGTAGTGCTGCTACTACCTATAGACCATGTGTAGTGCTGTTACTACCTATAGACCGTATGTAATACTGCTACTACCTATAGACCATATGTAATGCTGTTACTACCTATAGACCATATGTAATACTGCTACTACCTATAGACCATATGTAATGCTGTTACTACGTATAGACCATATGTAATACTGCTACTACCTATAGACCATATGTAATGCTGTTACTACCTATAGACTATGTGTAATGCTGTTACTACCTATAGACCATATGTAATACTGCTACTACCTATAGACCATATGTAATACTGTTACTACCTATAGACCATGTGTAATGCTGTTACTACCCATAGACTATGTGTAATACTGCTACTACCTATAGACTATGTGTAATGCTGTTACTACCTATAGACCATATGTAATGCTGCTACTACCTATAGACCATATGTAATACTGCTACTACCTATAGACCATATGCATGTGTAGTGCTGCTACTACCTATAGACCATGTTTAGTGCTGTTACTACCTATAGACCATATGTAATGCTGTTACTACCTATAGACCATATGTAATGCTGTTACTACCTATAGACCATATGTAATGCTGCTCCTACCTATAGACCATGTGTCGTGCTGTTACTACCTATAGACCATATGTAATGCTGCTCCTACCTATAGACTATATGTAATGCTGTTACTACCTATAGACCATATGTAATGCTGTTACTACCTATAGACCATATGTAATGCTGCTCCTACCTATAGACTATATGTAATGCTGTTACTACCTATAGACCATATGTAATGCTGTTACTACCTATAGACCATATGTAAGGCTGTTACTACCTATAGACCATATGTAGTGCTGTTACTACCTATAGACCATATGTAATGATGTTACTTCCTATAGACCATGTGTAATGCTGTTACTACCTATAGACTATGTGTAGTGCTGCTACTACCTATAGACTATGTGTAGTGCTGCTACTACCTATAGACTATGTGTAGTGCTGCTACTACCTATAGACTATGTGTAGTGCTGCTACTACCTATAGACCATATGCATGTGTAGTGCTGCTACTACCTATAGACCATATGTAATACTGGTACTACCTATAGACCATATGTAATACTGCTACTACCTATAGACCATATGTAATGCTGTTACTACCTATAGACTATGTGTAGTGCTGTTACTACCTATAGACCATATGTAATGCTGTTACTACCTATAGACCATATGTAATACTATTACTACCTATAGACCATGTGTAATGCTGTTACTACCCATAGACTATGTGTAATACTGCTACTAACTATAGACTATGTGTAATGCTGTTACTACCTATAGACCATATGTAATGCTGTTACTACCTATAGACCATATGTAATGCTGTTACTACCTATAGACCATATGTAATGCTGTTACTACCTATAGACCATATGTAATGCTGTTACTACCTATAGACTATGTGTAGTGCTGTTACTACCTGTAGACCATATGTAATGCTGTTACTACCTATAGACCATATGTAATACTGTTACTACCTATAGACCATATGTAATGCTGTTACTACCTATAGACCATATGTAATACTATTACTACCTATAGACCATGTGTAATGCTGTTACTACCCATATACTATGTGTAATACTGCTACTAACTATAGACTATGTGTAATGCTGTTACTACCTATAGACCATATGTAATGCTGTTACTACCTATAGACCATATGTAATGCTGTTACTACCTATAGACCATATGTAATGCTGTTACTACCTATAGACTATGTGTAGTGCTGTTACTACCTGTAGACCATATGTAATGCTGTTACTACCTATAGACCATATGTAATACTGTTACTACCTATAGACCATATGTAATGCTTTTACTACCTATAGACCATATGTAATACTGTTACTACCTATAGACCATGTGTAATGCTGTTACTACCCATAGACTATGTGTAATACTGCTACTACCTATAGACTATGTGTAATGCTGTTACTACCTATAGACCATATGTAATGCTGTTACTACCTATAGACCATATGTAATGCTGTTACTACCTATAGACCATATGTAATGCTGTTACTACCTATAGACCATATGTAATGCTGTTACTACCTATAGACTATGTGTAGTGCTGTTACTACCTATAGACCATGTGTAATACTGTTACTACCTATAGACCATGTGTAGTGCTGTTACTACCTATTTACCATATGAGGCTGTTTTGAACCCAGCCTTCCACTGGGCCAATTCATCATGCTGATTGACAGGCTGACAGCTGTCACTCTTACAGTTGATTCTCTCTCTCTCTGTGTGTGTGTGTGTGTGTGTGTGTGTGTGTGTGTGTGTGTGTGTGTGTGTGTGTGTGTGTGTGTGTGTGTGTGTGTGTGTGCGTGCGTGCGTGCGTGCGTCTGTGTACATTCATGTTCATCTCCTGGATTTTCTGCGCTGTAGATTAGACACAGACCAGAAGTCATTCTTGAACCATCCTATACAGTGGTACACAGTGGAAATGGAAGTCATTATTGAACCATCCTATACAATGTTACACAGTGGAAATGGAAGTTGTTATTGAACCATCCTATACAATGGTACAAAGTGGAAATGGAAGTCATTATTGAACCATAATATACAGTGGTACAAAGTGGATATGGAAGTCATTATTGAACCATCCTATACAGTGGTACACAGTGGAAATGGAAGTCATTATTGAACCATCCTATACAATGGTACACAGTGGAAATGGAAGTCATTATTGAACCATCCTATACAATGGTACAAAGTGGAAATGGAAGTCATTATTGAACCATCCTATACAGTGGTACACAGTGGATATGGAAGTCGTTATTGAACCATCCTATACAGTGGTACACAGTGGATATGGAAGTCGTTATTGAACCGTCCTATACAGTGCCGCACCCCCTCGCTGGCGTTCCACGGCGCCAGGCTCCCCTGCAATACGCACTCCTGCCACCATCAGTACGCATACCTGCCTTTCCCCGTCACGCGCATCAGCGTTTATTACCTCCCCAATATTTGTCAGTTCCTCATCTCTGTTCCCCGCTTCTGCATTGATTGACGAATGTCGTTGTTTTGCCAGTGTGCTGATTCTGTGCCTGTCTTGTTTCATGTCTGTTCCTTATTAAATGTTGACTCCCTGTACCTGCTTCTCATCTCCAGCGTCGGTCCTTACAGCCGTAAGTAAATAAGACAACTTCTGTGAGTAAATAAAACAACTTCTGTAAGTAAATAAGACCGCTGCCATGAATAAATAAGACCGCTGTCGTAAGTAAATAAGACCGCCACCGTGATTAAATAGGACCGATGTCGTAAGTAAGTAAGACCGCTGCCGTGATTAAATAGGACCGCTGTCATAAGTAAATAAGACCGCTGCCGTGATTAAATAGGACCGCTGTCGTCAGTAAATAAGACTGCTGCCGTGATTAAATAGGACCGATGTCGTAAGTAAATAAGACCGCTGCCGTGATTAAATAGGACCGCTGTCATAAGTAAATAAGACCGCTGCTGTGATTAAATAGGACCGCTGTCGTCAGTAAATAAGACTGCTGCCATGAATAAATAAGACCGATGCCGTAAGTAAATAAGACCGCTGTCATGAATAAATAGGGCCGCTCTCATAAGTGAATAAGACTGCTGTCATGAATAAATAAGACCACTCTCATAAGTAAATAAGACCGCTGTCATTAATAAATAAGAACGCTCTCATAAGTAAATAAGACCGCTGTCATGAATAAATAAGACCGCTCTCATAAGTAAATAAGACCGCTGTCATGAGTAAATAAGGCCGCTCTCATAAGTAAATAAGACCGCTGTCATGAATAAATAAGACCGCTCTCATAAGTAAATAAGACCGCTGCCGTAAGTGAAGAAGACTTTATAGAACAAGTTTGAAAACTGTATTTTGTTTTTAAATTATTTTGTAAATTGGAATGGTAGAGTTATGTCATGGATTTATCAGAATTGTATGGGATGGTCTGCTCAATCCAAGATTACAACCAATTGATTACATTATTACCCCATAATCAAAGAGGCAGGTGGCAGCGGGAGGAGGCAGGGAACTGGTCTTTCTGCCCAATATAAAGGATCAAAACTGGCGGTGGAATAAAAATAGCATAAATAGGAAAGTATACCAGTTTCATATGAGGACCAGGGTGTTGACAACTGTGCCATACAGATTGAAATATAGTTGGAAAGAGATATTTGATCTACCGATTCCATGGTGTGTGAGTTGATATATAAAACAACGCAAGATTCAAGACTTCTTGCTTTTCAGCTAAAATTATTGTGAAGAGTTCTTGCCACCAACAAAATGTTGAATGTTTGGGGCATTCAATCATCGCAGCTCTGCAGATTTTGTTGTGAGGATACAGCATCAATAGACCATTTGTTTTGGTATTGCCCTCAGGTAGCCTGTTTCTGGTCTCAGGTTCAGGAATGGCTGGAAAAGCATAACATTAATCTAAAATGTACCCTAGTAATAGTACTGTTAGGAGATCTGGAGAGACCTGGTCAGTCAATTACTAATACACGAATACTCCTCGTAAAATTATTTATTTTAAATTTGCAATCTGTGGATTCTATTAAATTAGATAGATTCGAATTGTATGTTAAACATCACAGCGCAGTTGAAAGATATATGGTGCATAGAAATCCGAAGAGGGTGGCCAGCAGAGATCGGTGGGACGGGCTGATGTTTGTACACATGCATATACACACACTCTCCTCCAAACACACACTTGTGCACTTACATGGACACACATACACATACTCATGCGTCTTGGGGATCCCGAGTGACGCAGCGGTCTAAGGTACTGCATGTCAGTGCATGATGCGTCACTACAGACACCCTGGTTTGAATCCAGGCTGTATCACAACTGGCCGAGATTGGGATTCCCATAGGGCGGTGCACAATAGGTCCAGCATCATCCGGGTTTGGCCAGTGTAGGCCGTCATTGTAAATAAGAATTTGTTCTTAAAAAAATAAAAAAAGTTAAATAAGTAAATAAGACCACTGCTGCACATAAATAGGACCGCTGCCATACGCAAATAAGACCGCTGCTGCACGTAAATAGGACCACTGCTGCACGTAAATAAGACCGCTGCTGCACGTAAATAGGACCGCTGCTGCACGTAAATAAGACCGCTGCTGCACGTAAATAAGACCGCTGCTGCACGTATAGAGGACCACTGCTGCACGTAAATAAGACCGCTGCCGTATGTAAATAAGACCGCTGCTGCACGTAAATAAGACCGCTGCTGCACGTAAATAAGACCGCTGCTGCACGTAAATAAGGCCGCTGCCGTACGCAAATAAGACCGCTGACGTAAGTAAATAAGACTGCTGCTCTCTCCAGCGGAGTGTTAAGTGCTCTGTAGAAGTCTCTGTTTGATTTTCTGACTGGCGCTTGACGAGGCTCCTGGGAGTCGGATGGGAATATGAATATGAGGACTGGGTAAATCCTCCCATCAGACAGACAAAGCTCTTTCCATACTGCTTTCTGTCTCATTCCCTCTTTCCCTCTTACTCTGTTCTCTCTACTGTCTCTCTCTCTCTCCCCTACCTCTCTCAGTCTCTCTCAGTCTCTCTTTCGATCTCTTTCTCTCTATTTCAGTCTCTCTTGCACTCTCTCTCTCCCCTACCTCTCTCGGTCTCTCTCTTGGTCTCTCTCTATTTCGGTTTCCCTTTCGGTCTCTCTCTCTCCCCTACCTCTCTCGGTCTTTCTCTCATCGCTCTCTCTCTCTCTAGGTCTCTCTCTCACTCAGCTCCTTCTCCCTCGCTTAATCGAGTAAGATGGAAATGCAATTAAAGTCAATCTCCAGTACAGTTTCAGGGTGAATTCAAATTAGTGCTTCCTCTTTTGTTTCTTCCTGTCATTATCTCACAAGAAAAAAGTTACTACCATACCGGTCATGTACTTAGATGACAAAAACATCAGTATTACCAATGGGTCATTATTTTGGCCCATGCTGGCTTGGTTATGATATAAGACGTGTATTGTAAAGTGAGAACAGCTGTTCATAGGTGTGTAATATGTCACCACAAGTGGCATAACTACTATTTTAGTGTTAGTGACGTGTAACTACAATGGACAAATGTCACTGTCTTGACGTATTCTAATGAGGCCATGTTGGAACCGAAGTCATCTAACATTACCCCATTTTGTGTCTTGTCTCTGCAGAAGGAGGTCAGATTAACAACAATGGGGGTCCAGGTCCCACCATGGGCCAGCCACACCCCTACCCTTCTCTGAGCCAGCAACGACCTGGGAAGGAACTCAACAAGTACGCCTCTCTCAAGCTCGTGGGTGAGTGTCTGCTCAATCCGCTTTGTTCTGCTTTGTGTCTGTAGAGGCCTGGGTTCCACTGAGTAAGTTAGCCTTGTTCCAACCAGAACAGCCCAATGACTAAGCTTGATCAAATACCAATTATATTTGTTATCATTGTGTACACATAACATTTCATGAAGGATTTCTGTATACTTCCCACTTTCGCTGGAACTGAAGACCGATGGGTGTGATGGGTGTCATCAACCATAGTGCCCTTCCTTTTGTTACAGGTGACAGTTTTGATACTCATCACTACATCCTGTATCAAAAGGTTCGCTGGACTTTGCTAAAGACCCATAGATATGACTCCCTTTTTGTTCACAAGACCCTACGTCATAAAGTTCTGTATAGACACCAGAGTTGCCTAACCCGTTCACAGGATTGGTTAACTCTTGATGTTCCTAGGGTCTCCACCGAGCTAAGTAAATATCCTTTAAGTTTTAATGCACCGTAGTGCTGGAACAAAATCCCAAATCAATTTCATCTTAATGTTGTGGTGCCGTTCGGGCAGTTTAGAGTGTTGATCGGGGAATTATTTGTGGACAAATGTAACTGTTGCTCTGGGTGATTTGTGATGTTTAACTTGTGCTTCCAATGACTGTGTTTTTGTATTTTTATGTGTAAATATGTGTATATTTTGTGTATGTTTGTGTTGTATTGTGCAGGGCATATCTGAAAAAGAAACCTAGGTCTTAATATGTCTTCCCTGTTCAAATAAAGGACTAATAAAAAGTATATAGAACTCTCAGTCCCAATCAAAAGTAGAATCAACTTGTTTTGACATTGACATTCTTAATAGAGTCTAGTCCACTCTATTTTGTTATGTTAATACCATAATATCATACGAGCAAAGCAAGTCTTCTTCTTAAGTATGCGAAAGGCAGTTCCCCCAGAAACAAAATGATGGGATCCGTCTGGCTCTCTGTACTGTATAATCATAGTCGCTACCTCTGGAATAACACAACATCACGGGAATGCAGAATACTCACACCTCTCATTGAGATGTTAAATGTAGGAGAAAGCTAATAATTTTCAAAGCAATTCCCAATCCATCACTTCACTATTCAGTCCCTGACTAATTTTCAGCTTGGAAACAGATTGCTGTGATTGTTTACACAAAAGCAGTCCATTATGCTGGGGCTTTAAGAGAGAAGAGGAAGTATTTTTCTGTTTTGTGTGAATGTCACACAGTTTATATAACCACTAGCAAGCCATTCAATCTGAGACAATTGAGAACGGGAAATGTTGACTGATTTGGCCCATATCTCCTGTGTTTGACTAATAAAGTGAACCAGATCTATCCAGCTAGGTATTAATGAGGCTATCTGTGTACTGGAGGAGGTCCAATGATACTGGAAAATAGTTTTGAGAGATTAGATTTGGTTTATCTCCTCCTCTTCCTCCCCTGCCCCCTACTCCTCCACCAAATTATCTTCCCCCTCTTCTTCCTCCCCTCCCCTCATCTCCATCCCCCTCCACCTCAAAGCATTTTTTCTTCTTCTCATCTTCACCTACCAGCTCCCCAGGATATCTGATTTCATTTCTGTAATAGAGGATCTCCCACCCACTGTATTCAGAGCCTCAGTGAAATCTTGTCATTCTAGAGGCACTTATTTTAATCTGCTTTAGAGAGCAATAGCGACACAGTCCCAAGAGGCCATCTCCATTTTCTGGAGTCATGAACTGATGTTATGACCATGGAGACGCACAACAACGATATGACTGTGGAAACAAACAACTATGAGGACAGCTGAGATAGAGAGAGAGAGGGAGAGCCTTCATTTGAGCTGTGTTATTGCATTTATCTGAACTTTCACTGAGCATTTTTTCTTCTCTCCTCCATATTGCTCGGGCCTTATTCCACTTATCACAAGCGGCTCTTAAACGACAGTGTTGTTCTTGACTTGACTTTGATTCAATTGACTTTGATTCAATTCAGAAATAACTTACAGATCTTAAATTACTGTTAAATACAAGTAAAACCAAGCTCATGCTGTTCTCAAGGTCATGAAATGTTGACCCTGAGGACCTACATATTTGCTCTATAAATTGAACCCAAATTTACCTTGTTTCTCAATTTAAGTACCTGGGTGTCTGGATTGATGACAAGTTGTCCTTCGTAACACATATAGAACATCTGACTAAGAAGCTAAGATCCAAGATAGTTTTAAATTATATAGAAATAAATCATGCCTCAGTATTGAAAATAGGTGAGAGATTATTCAAACAACGCTTCTCCCTGTATTGAATTTTGGTGATATTGTTTACATGCATGTGGCAACCTCTGTTTTGAAACCCTTGGACACAGTCTACCATTCAGCAATGCGTTTTATCACAGGGGACAATTTTAGGACTCATTGGAGTCTGTGGGATGTACCTCTGTCTTTAAGAAGAGAGCTTCATTCTCTTTGATTGATTTACAATCTGACAGAAACTCTCTCTGTATGTAACATCATTAATTAAGATAAAAATCCCAAGTTACCAAACCTGTTCAATGGAATGGATAACACGAGAGATCCCTCCAGTTTCCACAGATTTGGGAAAATCTGCATTTTGTTTTTTTGCCCCAAATTTGTGGAACAATCTGCAAAGTTTACTGCAGTTAGATGTGCTGGTGCCAATCAGGCAGTTTACATGATTGATTGAGGACCTCTATGTAGTTAAATGTGATTGCTTTTATTTAATGTTTATTTATTTTGTATTAATTTTTTATTGTAGTGAATTGTATTCTACACATATGCATGTTGTTTTAATATTCAGTTGTTATTGTAATGTGTACAGGGTTCTCTTGTAAAATATATGTTAATCTCAATATGACTTCCTGTTTAAGTAAAGGTTAAATAACGTTTGTATAAAATAGTATTCCCAACGGTAGCTACAGAATCCTCAATCTGAGAGCTGATAAGCCACACTTCTGTTAATCAATATCTGTCTTCACTGTCCCTAAATGAATCTCTGCATAAGGTCACACTGTTGGATTTTAAAACCAGACATGGGGAAATCTAACTAATAAAAGGGACCCTGTACCCAAAACTTAAACCTGAAGAAGGTTTGGTTATCTCTATCGTTCACTGGTGCAAATTATATTGCAATGCAAATGCATTTGTGTCTCACAACTCCACTGCCCCCTTGCCATAGAGACCGACAGTTAGGCTATCTCTGATTTGTCATTCTCAGATAGTATTGTAGCGTAATTGAAGTTGACACATCATTTAGTCCCTACAGTCCCACCACCTCTGCCAAGCATCCACATTTAAATTGTTTCTGTCTGTGGCCTTTTGTGCCCGAGGTACTTACTCTGTCTGTCTATAGTCGTTCTGTTTCTCATCAGAACAACTACAGACAGAGTATTTTCCCTGTGAATGTATGTGTGCCATTGAGCTGACTGCTGCTAGATTGATTTACCTGTCGCCTGACTGAGTTTGCAGGCAGGCAGCTGCGAGGCAAACTCAGCGTTCACAGCGCCTCATCATGCTCGCTGGTGATGAAATAGATGTATAGTTACAGAGCAAACTTCCCCAGTGACTCTATCTTCAAGGACGTGAAAAGCAACAGGCCATCCACCATAACCTGAGAGTCACACTAGGATGCTCAATCGCTAAGGATAAAGAGTAATGACTGAACCGGGGAATGTGGATCACCCGGTAAAAAGGACACATTTCTCAGTGGTAAGAGAGATTTGCTGACATGAACGACAGAGAAATGAATGAGGGGAATTAAACGTGACTGCACTCAGCAAGGAAATCTGCTGGAGTGGTGTAGGCTAGCTGGAGGGTACAGGTCTTGGGAGACAGGAAGCCTCTGAGGCCGACCTAGACATCTCTTTCCTGCCTCGAAGCATCCTCATATCAATTGATGGTTGTTTCCCTGATCAGCCAGTCCAATTGAAATTCTCCCCATTTATTTACCTGCGTAGTAGTAGCCTGCAGTCTCTGTATGCGAACACATTCAACATGGTTTGACCTAAGGCTCTGTTACATTGAGGGTTGGACCCTTACAGAAAAAAACATGATTTCAAATGTGAAATCACGAGTTTTTGGAACACTTCACATGTTAAAACAAAAGTGAGTCATTGTGATACACACACAGTGCTTTTAACATACAGTGTTTTTTAACACACATATTTGGTACACATGACTACATTGTGTATGTTTATTTATACAGAAATTATTATTCAACGTGTCTTCACCTTTACCTTTAAACTCACAACCTCTTGGTTCACGGTATTCGGATCTTTCTGCTACGCCACCATGTCTATAGCCTGGGTACCAGTCTCTTTAGATAATCCACTCCCTGTACTCCACGTCAAATCAAATGTATTTGTCACATACACATGGTTAGCAGATGTTAATGCAAGTGTAGCGAAATGCTTGTGCTTCTAGTTCCGACAATGCAGTAATAACCAACGACTAATCTAACCTAACAATTCCAAAACTACTACCTTATACACACAAGTGTAAAGGGATAAAGAATATGTACATAAAGATATATGAATGAGTGATGGTACAGAACGGCATAGGCAAGATGCAGTAGATGGTATCGAGTACAGTATATACATATGAGATGAGTAATGTAGAGTATGTAAACAAAATGGCATAGTTTAAAGTGGCTAGTGATACATGTATTACATAAAGATGCAGTAGATGATAGAGTACAGTATATACATATACATATGAGATGAATAATGTAGGGTATGTAAACATTATATTAAGTAGCATTGTTTAAAGTGGCTAGTAATATATTTTACATCAATTTCCATCAATTCCCATTATTAAAGTGGCTGGAGTTGAGTCAGTGTGTTGGCAGCAGCCACTCAATGTTAGTGGTGGCTGTTTAACAGTCTGATGGCCTTGAGATAGAAGCTGTTTTTCAGTCTCTCGGTCCCAGCTTTGATGCCCCTGTATTGAACTCGCCTTCTGGATGATAGCGGGGTGAACAGGCAGTGGCTCGGGTGGTTGTTGTCCTTGATGATCTTTATGGCCTTCCTGTGACATCGGGTGGTGTAGGTGTCCTGGAGGGCAGGTAGTTTGCCCCCGGTGATGCGTTGTGCAGATCTCACTACCCTCTGGAGAGCCTTACGGTTGAGGGCGGAGCAGTTGCCGTACCAGGTGGTGATACAGCCCGCCAGGATGCTCTCGATTGTGCATCTGTAGAAGTTTGTGAGTGCTTTTGGTGACAAACCGAATTTCTTCAGCCTCCTGAGGTTGAAGAGGCGCTGCTGCGCCTTCTTCACGATGCTGTCTGTGTGAGTGGACCAATTCAGTTTGTCTGTGATGTGTATGCCGAGGAACTTAAAACTTGCTACCCTCTCCACTACTGTTCCATCGATGTGGATAGGGGGTGTTCCCTCTGCTGTTTCCTGAAGTCCACAATCATCTCCTTAGTTTTGTTGACGTTGAGTGTGAGGTTATTTTCCTGACACCACACTCCAAGGGCCCTCACCTCCTCCCTGTAGGCCGTCTCGTCGTTGTTGGTAATCAAGCCTACCACTGTTGTGTCGTCCGCAAACTTGATGATTGAGTTGGAGCGTGCGTGGCCACGCAGTCGTGGGTGAACAGGGAGTACAGGAGAGGGCTCAGAACGCACCCTTGTGGGGCCCCAGTGTTGAGGATCAGCGGGGAGGAGATGTTGTTGCCTACCCTCACCACCTGGGGCGGCCCGTCAGGAAGTCCAGTACCCAGTTGCACAGGGCGGGGTCGAGACCCAGGGTCTCGAGCTTGATGACGAGCTTGGAGGGTACTATGGTGTTGAATGCCGAGCTGTAGTCGATGAACAGCATTCTCACATAGGTATTCCTCTTGTCCAGATGGGTTAGGGCAGTGTGCAGTGTGGTTGAGATTGCATCGTCTGTGGACCTATTTGGGCGGTAAGCAAATTGGAGTGGGTCTAGGGTGTCAGGTAGGGTGGAGGTGATATGGTCCTTGACTAGTCTCTCAAAGCACTTCATGATGACGGATGTGAGTGCTACGGGGCGGTAGTCGTTTAGCTCAGTTACCTTAGCTTTCTTGGGAACAGGAACAATGGTGGCCCTCTTGAAGCATGTGGGAACAGCAGACTGGTATAGGGATTGATTGAATATGTCCGTAAACACACCGGCCAGCTGGTCTGCGCATGCTCTGAGGTCGCGGCTGGGGATGCCGTCTGGGCCTGCAGCCTTGCGAGGGTTAACACGTTTAAATGTCTTACTCACCTCGGCTGCAGTGAAGGAGAGACCGCATGTTTTCATTGCAGGCCGTGTCAGTGGCACTGTATTGTCCTCAAAGCGGGCAAAAAAGTTATTTAGTCAAATGGGCGCGAACCACTGCTTTTGAAGGCGCGAGGAGATGTTGTTGCCTACCCTCACCACCTGGGGGCGGCCCGCCTGGGAGCAAGACATCCTGGTCCGTGACTGGGCTGGATTTCTTCCTGTAGTCCGTGATTGACTGTAGACCCTGCCACATGCCTCTTGTGTCTGAGCCGTTGAATTGAGATTCTACTTTGTCTCTGTACTGACGCTTAGCTTGTTTAATAGCCTTGCGGAGGGAATAGCTGCACTGTTTGTATTCAGTCATGTCACCAGACACCTTGCCCTGATTAAAAGCAGTGGTTCGCGCTTTCAGTTTCACACGAATGCTGCCATCAATCCACGGTTTCTGGTTAGGGAATGTTTTAATCGTTGCTATGGGAACGACATCTTCAACGCACGTTCTAATGAACTCGCACACCGAATCAGCGTATTCGTCAATGTTGTTGTCTGACGCAATACGAAACATCTCCCAGTCCACGTGATGGAAGCAGTCTTGGAGTGTGGAGTCAGCTTGGTCAGACCAGCGTTGAACAGACCTCAGCGTGGGAGCTTCTTGTTTTAGTTTCTGTCTGTAGGCAGGGATCAACAAAATGGAGTCGTGGTCAGCTTTTCCGAAAGGGGGGCGGGGCAGGGCCTTATATGCGTCCCGGAAGTTAGAGTAACAATGATCCAAGGTCTTTCCACCCTGGTTGCGCAATCGATATGCTGATAAAATTTAGGGAGTCTTGTTTTCAGATTAGCCTTGTTAAAATCCCCAGCTACAATGAATGCAGCCTCCGGATAAATCCCTTTCCAGTTTACAGAGAGTTAAATAAAGTTCGTTCAGAGCCATCGATGTGTCTGCTTGGGGGGATATATACGGCTGTGATTATAATCGAAGAGAATTCTCTTGGTAGATAATGCGGTCTACATTTGATTGTGAGGAATTCTAAATCAGGTGAACAGAAGGATTTGAGTTCCTGTATGTTTCTTTCATCACACCATGTCACGTTAGTCATAAGGCATACGCCCCCACCCCTCTTCTTACCAGAAAGATGTTTGTTTCTGTCGGCGCGATGCGTGGAGAAACCCGTTGGCTGCACCACCTCGGATAGCGTCTCTCCAGTGAGCCATGTTTCCGTGAAGCATAGAACGTTACAGTCTCTGATGTCCCTCTGGAATGCTACCCTTGCTCGGATTTCATCAACCTTGTTGTCAAGAGACTGGACATTGGCAGGAAGAATGCTAGGGAGTGGTGCACGGTGTGCCCGTCTCCGGAGTCTGACCAGAAGACCGCCTCGTTTCCCTCTTTTTCTGAGTCGTTTTTTTGGGTCGCTGCATGGAATCCACTCCGTTGTCCTGTTTGTAAGGCAGAACACAGGATCCGCGTCGCGAAAAACATATTCTTGGTCGTACTGATGGTGAGTTGACGCTGATCTTATATTCAGTAGTTCTTCTCGACTGTATGTAATGAAACCTAAGATGACCTGGGGTACTAATGTAAGAAATAACACGTAAAAAAACAAAAAACTGCATAGTTTCCTAGGAACGCGAAGCGAGGCGGCCATCTCTGTCGGCGCCGGAAGTAACAGTAGAAAAAAAAGGGGAGTCTATATACATTGTGTGCAAAAGGCATGAGGAGGTAGGCGAATAATTACAATTTTGCAGATTAACACTGGAGTGATAAATGATCAGATGGTCATGTACAGGTAGAGATATTGGTGTGCAAAAGAGCAGAAAAGTAAATAAATAAAAACAGTATGGGGATGAGGTAGGTAAAAATGGGTGGGCTATTTACCGATAGACTATGTACAGCTGCAGCGATCGGTTAGCTGCTCAGATAGCAGATGTTTGAAGTTGGTGAGGGAGATAAAAGTCTCCAACTTCAGCGATTTTTGCATCCACTTGTTCCAGTCACAGGCAGCAGAGAACTGGAACGAAAGGCGGCCAAATGAGGTGTTGGCTTTAGGGATGATCAGTGAGATACACCTGCTGGAGCGCGTGCTACGGATGGGTGTTGCCATCGTGACCAGTGAACTGAGATAAGGCGGAGCTTTACCTAGCATGGACTTGTAGATGACCTGGAGCCAGTGGGTCTGGCGACGAATATGTAGCGAGGGCCAGCCGACTAGAGCATACAGGTCGCAGTGGTGGTTGGTATAAGGTGCTTTAGTGACAAAACGGATGGCACTGTGATAAACTGCATCCAGTTTGCTGAGTAGAGTGTTGGAGGCAATTTTGTAGATGACATCGCCGAAGTCGAGGATCGGTAGGATAGGCAGTTTTACTAGGGTAAGTTTGGCTGCGTGAGTGAAGGAGGCTTTGTTGCGGAATAGAAAGCCGACTCTAGATTTGATTTTCGATTGGAGATGTTTGATATGAGTCTGGAAGGAGAGTTTACAGTCTAGCCAGACACCTAGGTACTTATAGATGTCCACATATTCAAGGTCGGAACCATCCAGGGTGGTGATGCTGGTCAGGCGTGCGGGTGCAGGCAGCGAACGGTTGAAAAGCATGCATTTGGTTTTACTAGCGTTTAAGAGTAGTTGGACGCCACGGAAGGAGTGTTGTATGGCATTGAAGCTCGTTTGGAGGTTAGATAGCACAGTGTCCAAGTCTATAGCCTGGGTACCAGTCTCTTTAGATAATCCGCTCCCTGCACTCCATGTCTGTATAAAAGGTAATAACAAGGAGTGGCAAAGAGTGGAATGTTAGCTAACTGGTACTCAGACCACCACGTCTGTGTCAATGACTGATGTCACCTGTATTCCTACACTTCGGACTTCAAAGTAAAAAATACACTCAAGAAAAACCATTGTATTTATCACAGTGATTCAGGAGTATCATTAAAACAGAATAATATATTTCCCACCAACATTAGACAACTGTACCGAAAACCCTCAAATTGATGAGATAAGTCAATTATATCAATGTTGAGTGAATAATCAGATTAACTGATGAGTAAAACAGCACTCTGTTGCTAAGTGCAGAGATGAATTATAGGTAAGGAATGTTACAGACTTTGTGGTGCAGCAGAAAGGTCAGCCTCCCTCACATCCAGTGGTTATGAGTTAAAATCCCAGATGGGGTCATATTTTAACTAAACAGCGTACCACTGTCACATGTGAAGTGTTCCAAAAATATTTTTTCACATTTTACTAGATGCTCTTATCCAGAGCAACTTACTCTGGGTTATGTGCCTTGTCCTTTAGGGCACATCAACCGATTTTTTTCACCTTGGGGGTTCGAACCATCAATCTTTCAGTTCCTGGACTAACGCTCTTAAGGGCATTGGCTACCTGCCGCCATCACATCTGACATGTTCCAAAAACACATTATAACATGATTTGACATTACTGTGAAATCATGTGATCTTCCACATGTGAAATCATGTGATATTTCCATAAGAGGGATTCCAGCAATCTGAATTTCTTGCTACACCACCGGGTTTGTCGCCAAGACAGAGATCGGACACATGTTTATTGGCATGGATACATTTCTGCACTGCTGAAAGTTGCCCAGACTCAAGTCAGTAATTGTGTGATTATCTGACAACACCAACGTAAAAGTAGCGGAGCTCAGGGACACTTGACATTAAGTGTGCATAAATGCTCTGGGGAGTAGTACCTGAAACCTTTTGGTCTGGAGTGCATTAATGTCTCAGCAGGGCCACCAGATGCTTATTTTTTAATCAAGAACATACTGTACAGTACCAGTCAAAAATGTGGACACACCTACACATTTCAGGATTTTTCTTTATTTCTACTATTTTTCTACATTGTAGAATAATAGTGAAGACATCAAAACTATGAAATACCACATATGGAATCATGTAGTGACCAAAGAAATGTTAAACAAATCAAAATATATTTATTTTGAGATTCTTCAAAGTAGCCACCCTTTGCCTTGATTTGGACACTCTTGGCAGTCTCTCAACCAGCTTCACCTGGAATGAAGGAAAAGCAAAAACCAAGCCATGAGGTTGAAGGAATTGTCCGTAGAGCTCTGAGACTGGATTGTGCTGAGACAGAGATATGGGGAAGGGTACCAAAACATTTCTGCAGCATTGAAGCTCCCCAAGAACACAGTGGCCTCCATCATTCTTAAATGGAAGAAGTTTGGAACCACCAAGACTCTTCCTAGAGCTGGCCGCCAGGGAAAACTGAGCAAACTGGGGGAGAAGGGCCTTGGTCAGGGAGGTGACCAAAAACCCGATTGTCACTCTGACAGAGCTCTAGAGTTCCTCTGTGGAGATGGGAGAACCTTCCAAAAAGACAACCATCTCTGCAGCACTCCACCAATTAGAGCTTTATGGTAGAGTGGCCAGATGGAAGCCACTCGTCAGTAATAGGCACATGAGAAACAAGATTCTCTGGTCTGATGAAACCAAGATTGAACTCTTTGGCTTGAATACCAAGCGTCACGTCTGGAAGAAACCTGGCACCAAGGTGAAGCATGGTGGTGGCAGCATCATGCTGTGTTGATGTTTTTCAGCGGCAGGGACTGGGAGACTAGTCAGGATCGAGGCAAAGATGAATGGAGCAAATACAGATAGATCCTTGATGAAAGCCTGCTCCAGAGCGCTCAGGACCTCAGACTGGGGGCGAAGGTTCACCTTCCAACAGGACAATGACCCTAAGCACACAACCAAGACAACGCAGGAGTGGCTTCAGGACAAGTCTCTAAATGTCCTTGAGTGGCCCAGCCAGAGCCTGGAATTTAACCTGATTGAACATCTCTGGAAAGACCTGAAAATAGCTGTGCAGCAACACTCCCCATCCAACCTGACAGAGCTTGAGATGATCTGCAGAGAAGAATGAGAGAAACTCCCCAAATACAGGTGTGCCAAGCTTGTAGCGTCATACCCAAGAAGACTCGAGGCAGTAATCACTGCCAAAGGTGCTTCAACAAAGTACTGAGTAATTCATCTAAATACTTATGTAAAGTATTTCTAAAAACCCATTTTTTCCTTTTTCATTATGAATTATTGTGTGTAGATTGATGAGGAAAACAATTATTTTAATCAATTTTAGAATAATGCTGTAACCTAACAAAATGTTGAAACAAACAAAGGGTCTGAATAGTTCCCGAAGGCACACACAGGGAGAGATCCTTGATGAAAACCTGCTCCAGTGCGCTCAGGACCTCAGACTAAGCACACAACCAAGACACATGCAAACAGGCTGTTTGAAAGTACACTGGTTTTTTTAAACCTTTATTTATCCAGGCAAGTAAGTTAAGAACAAATTCTTTTTTACAATGACAGCCTAGGAACAGTGGGTTAACTGCCTTGTTCAGGGGGAGAACAACAGATCTTTACCTTATCAGCTCAGGGATTTGATCTAGCAACCTTTCAGTTACTGGCCCAACGCTCTAACCACTAGGATACCTGCCGCCCCAGCTAGCCTAGTGGTTAGGTAGCCACTAGGGCACCTGCCGCCTCATTGCTTATGATCAGTTTATTCATTGCGCCGATTCTGTTGAAAAAAAACATTTAAACGGAAGCAAACGGAATGAAAACGGGGATTAACGTGCCTGAATTTGTTCAATAGAGACTCTCGTTTGCAACTGTTGGACTAATGATTACACCCTAGATCAGCTAGATGAAGGCATGAGTGTGCAAAGCGGTATCGAATGTGTCACTGTCTGTCACCTTGATTACTCAAAATTCTTTCAACCTGTGCACCTACTGTACGTTATAAACTTTCATTCGTAGGCTAGGATGTAGCAACCTCATGATGGGTACAGGGAAAAATGTTGCATCATTTAGTAGCCTAAACCTATCGATGTTACATTGGGCTAGGTGAATGGAATATAAATGACAGTCATCCAATATGGTGTAATAGAAATAAGGCCATGCTCATTGAAAAAATATATCATCCTCTCTCATCTTAAATGGCACCAACCGCCACAGTTTCACACATATAACAACAGATGAAATAAATGAAGTATAGTATGATGGGGGAGAATGGGTGAGTTGATTACAGAAGGGAAACGAACAATGCAGAATTATTTAACAGGGTGGACCATTCTAGTGTATCTATTCTAATTATAATCTCAAAACGGTGTCCCCTGTATCAGTCCACCGAATCCAAAAGTTCTTTATCAGTCTAATTTAGAGAGTAGGAGAGTAGGCTACACAGTGAGAGCGTGCATCATTTCCATCTGCTAGACCAAGAGGAATGGATGCACATGTTGTGTTAGTGTTGCTACAAGATCTGAATGAAAAATACTCAGCAGGAAAGAAATGGATCAAGACATCTCTGATGAGTATTATTCAGATTCATGCTGAACGGCTTTCCATATCTAGGAAAGGATCCATTACGGGCAGCAGGTGAGCGAGTATCGGCTGTTTTGGATCAGATGGCAAGTCTGTACTCAGTGGAAGGAGGAACCTGTTGCTGTGTTCTACAACATGCTTGACTTGGCTGCTATCAAGCAGTGCATGAACAACACCATGAGCAGGAGAGACTTCATCATGATGCCCCATTTACATCGTGACATATTCCATTACACAGTTCGTCAATTTCATTCAGTCTTGTTCCGCTACTGGATGGAGAGCATAGGATAGGGTTACACACACTGAGGTATAATAACAACTGTGGACTGTATCTTAGATGTCCGCCTGTTGTTGTCAAGGTAATCTACTCACGTTGCCTAATGAAGATCTAAAGGTGGAAACGTTGTAAATAAATATCACCTGGGAGCATGAGCAGCAGTGTGAGGCATTTTCCTTTGTTTTCCAATCTACTTACGTTCCCATACGCCGATTCATGGTCCGTCTATATCCGTGTTGCATACGGTTTATAGGGACCAACATCCCTGACATCCAGGACCTCTGTACCAGGCAGGGGAAGGCCCTGGAGATTGTCAAGGAATCCAGCCGCCCAGGTCATGGACTGTTCTCTCTACTACCTCATGGCAAGTGGTACCGGAGCGCTAGGTTAGTCTACACCTGTTGTTTAGGAAGCATGTACAATTCAAATTTGATTTGATTTGAAAAATATTAAAATCACATGTGGACTAGCACTCAGTGCACACAGGAAGCAGCGCAAGCAGCGACTACGTCATCACAAGGTCCAAAAACATGGCAGACATTGGATGACTATAAAATGCTAAAACTAACTTTGGCTGTGAGGGATGCAAAATAGGATTGGCCTCAGCAACAATTATTTGACTAATTCAATGGATGTTTTGTGCACAAAGGTGATGATTAAAGTGTCTTGTAAGGAATTTTCTAATCTGACTTCTCTATGTGGCTGTGTATGGAAATTGTCTTTCTGGGCCAGGCGTCAGTTAAAACTGCAGTACCGACGCAAAACTGTAGGAGCAGTCAAAGCTGTGCTTCTAGACCAGAATCCTAGCCCCTTGGTTTCACAACGCAAGACAAGATGGAGGAGAGCATAGTCTCTTGTCAGATATCACATTTATGTTGGGAGATTGAAAAATATGACATTTTCATTCAAAACAGAATCATAAAACAACGGGACGAGATGTTAAAAACCGTCCATTGTGCCAATAGATGGTATGCACTCACATGAGATTTGCCGTGATGTTGACAGAGTGGCATGGGAGGTTTATTTCTTAGACTGGGTTAAGATGTCAATTTTGGGACACATCCTCAGTAGTGAGCCTTCGAATCAGTGGGTGTTTTGGCCTTTAATCACTAAACACCCTCATCAAAGGTGGCCAGCTAAAGGGTGATCAAGCCTTAGCTTGTGTCCTATGCCCAATTAAGATTTCCCACGGGACTATGCAAGGCAGGGGCGCCCTATTCCCTGAGCCAGCCCTACAGCTGACCGCATACCTCATATGCCCTCCTCAAGTTGGAGGGATCTGAATTGGGTTCTCAGATGGGGGTGGGAAGTTATATGAAGTTATAGCCCGGCAAGGGTCCTTCCTTTTGATCCAGATCCACTGGCTGCCACTTTCAGCTGCTTGAGAAACTGCTCTGACGGTCTGCCACAGAGCCTGTCCATGGATTCCAAGTTCTTTCAGCAACCTGATGGTGGAAGAAGCCACGAATCCTCTGCATCCCACTTCAACTGACCAGACTTTTGCATTCCAGCCACGCTGAGTTGTGTCTGCTGCCAACTCTGTGTAACTGTTACTGTAATTTAATTATACCAATGTGTTTTCATTCATTGAATTCCCTTAATCTATTTTATGAGAATTTGTAAGATTCTTGTTTGCATAGAATAGACGGAGACCAGTCTTATAATAGGTAACATAATTTATTCTCGGAGCGCGCTGCCACGTTACCACGAGCAACAGTTTATATACAATAACATGACATCATTTCATTGCTGAACAGAATCGCCTCCTCTCGACCGGGACAAAGTTAAAAGTTCATTCAGACCCCCCTAGCACATACACAGGACACACAACACAACTGAATTGACTTTTGACTCCTCACCATTATCAGTCACCACTTAGCTGACAGTTCTAATTAACAGAAAACCTAGGAATGCACTCACTGCCTTATCTAAAACACCCCAGAGCACAGTTTCGTCGGTTCAACCATAGGTTAACTACCTTATCTGTTTACTTAATCCACAAACCATTCCTTTCTTCCTAGTTGGAATGGTGTTCATTAACTTTAATTACTCCTTGTCAGTGTCGCACAATCCCTTCTTATGAACTCATATTGTTAATCAGATATAATAAAATAAAATAAGTTTACTTAGTTACAGTTCTATTTCAAATTAGAATATTGTTTATTCATTTATTCATAATATTTCTAACAGTAATGCAGTTTCTTACGCTCATAGGCCTCTTCAACAGTAGTTTTCCCACGGGACTGTGAGCTCTATGATGTACACAGCCTTTCGTGAAGGGGACCAGAGTACCTTAGGTTGGTAGAAGCAGGTGGGAAAATCCCATCTCAGGTGGGAAAATGAGTTGCTGGCCAATATCGACAAGCATCTCCCAGTCCCGGGCCATGGCTAGGTGTCCAGTTTCTGGTTTCGTAGGAGGATACTTGGAGCTTTTCTGTCCCTCACGGATGAATGTTGTTGTTTTGACGGGATTGCTTGTTTTTGGAGGTAATGAATTGGTTGCACTCCTCTTGGTCTCAAGTGCTGCAGCCAGGCTCTTGCGGACCTGATTGTGACTCCAGGTGAAGCCTTGTGAGAGGCTGGTCTTGCAACCTGTCATTATATGCCTGAGAGTCGCTGGAGCTGGGCAGAGGGGGCAGGTCGGGTCCTCGCCATACCATTGATGTAGGTTTTTTGGTGATGGAAGCACATCATAAACAGCTCTTATGATGAAGCTGATGTTGCTTGCCTCCATTTGCCAAAGCTCACTCCAGTTGATCTTTCTCCTCTCCAGGCCTTCCCACCGTGTCCATTGCCCTTGTTTAGCAAGAGAGACAGCCTTTGCACTTCTTGCAGTCTCCTCCTGTCTGCGCACCTCCTCGACCACCAGCTTCCTGCGTTCAGATGTTGTTGCCTTATGGAACGTTGGTTTGCTTGCTGCCAGGCCAAAGCCTCCTCTTCCATGCTGGATATTCCCCACAATGTCTTGGTGTCTCAGGGCTGATGTTGCTTGCTGCACAGCCTTGGATGATGTCCATTTCCGTCCAGTTTGTAGGGGAGGTGCAGCCTTGCTAATGGTCTGGTCTTTGGAGTCCTTCAATGTCATCTGAAGTCTTACTTTAGAGCACTTGTACTCATCCGTTAGAGTTGTAAGAGGTAGTTCAACGACCCCTTTGCCATAGAGGCCGATGTTACTCAGGCATCGTGGGACACCCAGCCATTTCTTCACGTATGAGGTAATGGTTCGCTCCATCTTCTCCACTGTTGTTATTGGGACCTCATAGACAGTGAGTGGCCCCATTACCCGGGGGAGAAGTCCAAACTGTAGGCACCAAAGCTTGAGCTTCCCAGTCAGTAGGGTCTTGTTGATGTTCTCAAGACCGTCGGCGATGTCCTGCCTTACTTGCTGCACTTGATCTTTATCCCGGAGGCTTTCGTTGTACCATCTACCCAGGCTCTTGACGGGTTGCTCAGACACCGTTGGTATCGGTTCATCTCCAATGCAGAACCTCACATCTTTAAGCTGTCCCTTGACTATGGAGATGTTTCGAGATTTGCTTGGCTTGATTTTCATCTGGGCCCGCCTGGTGCATGCTGCAGTGGTGATCAGTGTAGTCATGTCATCCATGTATGCTCGGATAGGTGGGAGACGGAGCCCTTCCTTAGTTCTCTCACCGCCGACCAACCATCTCGATGCCCTGATGATGACTTCCATGGCCATAGTGAAGGCCAGAGGTGAAATTGTACAGACTGCCATTATGCCTACTTCCAAGCGCTGCCATGTTGTTGTGAAGTCAGGTGTTGTGAAACACAATTGCAGGTCTTGGAAATAGGCCTTTACCAGTGTAGGGATGGGTTCTGGTACGTGGAAAATGTTGAAGGATTCCCAGAGGAGTTCATGGGGAACTGAGCCAAAGGCATTGGCCAGGTCGAGAAAGATGACATAGAGGTCTCTCTTGTCCTTCTTAGCTGTTTGGATCTGGTGCCAAATCATACTAGTATGTTCCAGGCAACCAGGAGAGACATTTTGTTTAATTTGATAATAAATCTGTTTTGTTTAGTTACTTTTTCCTCAACTTGTTTCTATAACTTTCTAGCAAGTCAAGCTAGGCTATGCTGACGATACTGTAGCTAACAACAAATAATTATAATTTTAAAAAAGGTCATTACCAACACAATAAACTTAAACAGGAGGCAACAAATCAAATGTCAAATCAAATCAAATGTTATTGGTCACATCCACGTGATTAGCATATGTTATTGCGGGTGTAGCGAAATGCTTGTGCTTCTAGCTCCGACAGTGCAGTAATATCTAACAAGTAATATCTAACAAATTACACAACATACACCCAGTACAGTAGGAATGAATTAAGACTATATACATATGGACGAGCGATGTCAGAGCGGAACGAACTAAGATACAGTAGAATAGTATAGAAAAACAGTATATACATATGAGATGAGTAATACAAGATATGTAAGCATTATTAAGTGACTAAGATACCATAGAATAGTATAGAAAACAGTATATACATATGAGATGAGTAATGCCAGATATGTAAACATTATTAAAGTGACTAGTGTTCCATTCCTTAAAGTGGC
The DNA here is from genome assembly GCF_018296145.1 of Oncorhynchus tshawytscha. NCBI lineage: Eukaryota > Metazoa > Chordata > Actinopteri > Salmoniformes > Salmonidae > Oncorhynchus > Oncorhynchus tshawytscha. The sequence continues at coordinate 85,753,316 of NC_056429.1, read as the reverse complement.
CAGTGATTCCTATTCTATGTTATTAGACAGCAGCCTCTAATGTGCTAGTGATGGCTGTTTAACAGGCTGATGGCCTTGAGAGCTGTTTTTCAGTCTCTCAGTCATATAATATAATTGGCTTAAATACCAATGTGTATTATTTAAACCCCTATAGTTGATGTTAGCCTAATAAAAAATTCCAGATCAAATTCTGTCTCTTTAAGCTAGAGACATCTGTTTTTTTGCATTGGCTGCGTCTCAATCCACCTCATCCGGCATTGGCGGCTTGTACGTCGGAAGGTGGCCAAACTACAGTGAAAATGGCGCCGGAAGAAATGGCAGCAGTTTTACGGGTGCCCAACCAATTTTTTAATTTTTTAATTTTTTATTTCACCTTTATTTAACCAGGTAGGCTAGTTGAGAACAAGTTCTCATTTACAACTGCGACCTGGCCAAGATAAAGCATAGCAGTGTGAGCAGACAACACAGAGTTACACATGGAATAAACAATTAACAAGCCAATAACACAGTAGAAAACAAAGGGGGAGTCTATATACAATGTGTGCAAAAGGCATGAGGAGGTAGACGAATAGTTACAATTTTGCAGATTAACACTGGAGTGATAAATGATCAGATGGTCATGTACAGGTAGAGATATTGGTGTGCAAAAGAGCAGAAAAGTAAATAAATAAAAACAGTATGGGGATGAGGTAGGTGAAAATGGGTGGGCTATTTACCAATAGACTATGTACAGCTGCAGCGATCGGTTAGCTGCTCAGATAGCTGATGTTTGAAGTTGGTGAGGGAGATAAGAGTCTCCAACTTCAGCGATTTTTGCAATTCGTTCCAGTCACAGGCAGCAGAGTACTGGAACGAAAGGCGGCCAAATGAGGTGTTGGCTTTAGGGATGATCAGTGAGATACACCTGCTGGAGCGCGTGCTACGGATGGGTGTTGCCATCGTGACCAGTGAACTGAGATAAGGCGGAGCTTTACCTAGCATGGACTTGTAGATGACCTGGAGCCAGTGGGTCTGGCGACGAATATGTAGCGAGGGCCAGCCGGCTAGAGCATACAAGTCGCAGTGGTGGGTGGTATAAGGTGCTTTAGTGACAAAACGGATGGCACTGTGATATACTGCATCCAGTTTGCTGAGTAGAGTGTTGGAAGCCATTTTGTAGATGACATCGCCGAAGTCGAGGATTGGTAGGATAGTCAGTTTTACTAGGGTAAGCTTGGCGGCGTGAGTGAAGGAGGCTTTGTTGCGGAATAGAAAGCCGACTCTTGATTTGATTTTTGATTGGAGATGTTTGATATGAGTCTGGAAGGAGAGTTTGCAGTCTAGCCAGACACCTAGGTACTTATAGATGTCCACATATTCAAGGTCGGAACCATCCAGGGTGGTGATGCTAGTCGGGCATGCGGGTGCAGGCAGCGATCGGTTGAAAAGCATGCATTTGGTTTTACTAGCGTTTAAGAGCAGTTGGAGGCCACGGAAGGAGTGTTGTATGGCATTGAAGCTTGTTTGGAGGTTAGATAGCACAGTGTCCAATGACGGGCCGAAAGTATATAGAACGGTGTCGTCTGCGTAGAGGTGGATCAGGGAATCGCCCGCAGCAAGAGCAACATCATTGATATACACAGAGAAAAGAGTCAGCCCGAGAATTGAACCCTGTGGCACCCCCATAGAGACTGCCAGAGGACCAGACAGCATGCCCTCCGATTTGACACACTGAACTCTGTCTGCAAAGTAATTGGTGAACCAGGCAAGGCAGTCATCCGAAAAACCGAGGCTACTGAGTCTGCCGATGAGAATATGGTGATTGACAGAGTCGAAAGCCTTGGCAAGGTCGATGAAGACGGCTGCACAGTACTGTCTTTTATCGATGGCGGTTATGATTTTGTTTAGTACCTTGAGTGTGGCTGAGGTGCACCCGTGACCGGCTCGGAAGCCAGATTGCACAGCGGAGAAGGTACGGTGGGATTCGAGATGGTCAGTGACCTGTTTGTTGACTTGGCTTTCGAAGACCTTAGATAGGCAGGGCAGGATGGATATAGGTCTGTAACAGTTTGGGTCCAGGGTGTCTCCCCCTTTGAAGAGGGGGATGACTGCGGCAGCTTTCCAATCCTTGGGGATCTCAGACGATATGAAAGAGAGGTTGAACAGGCTGGTAATAGGGGTTGCGACAATGGCGGCGGATAGTTTCAGAAATAGGGGGTCCAGATTGTCAAGCCCAGCTGATTTGTACGGGTCCAGGTTTTGCAGCTCTTTCAGAACATCTGCTATCTGGATTTGGGTAAAGGAGAACTTGGAGAGGCTTGGCCGAGGTTGGAGTAGCCAGGCGGAAGGCATGGCCAGCCGTTGAGAAATGCTTATTGAAGTTTTCGATAATCATGGATTTATCGGTGGTGACCGTGTTACCTAGCCTCAGTGCAGTGGGCAGCTGGGAGGAGGTGCTCTTGTTCTCCATGGACTTCAGTGTCCCAGAACTTTTTGGAGTTGGAGCTACAGGATGCAAACTTCTGCCTGAAGAAGCTGGCCTTAGCTTTCCTGACTGACTGCGTGTATTGGTTCCGGACTTCCCTGAACAGTTGCATATCACGGGGACTATTCGATACTATTGCAGTCCGCCACAGGATGTTTTTGTGCTGGTCGAGGGCAGTCAGGTCTGGGGTGAACCAAGGACTGTATCTGTTCTTAGTTCTGCATTTTTTGAACGGAGCATGCTTATGCTAAAATGCTAAAATGGTGAGGAAGTTACTTTTAAAGAATGACCAGGCATCCTCAACTGACGGGATGAGGTCAATGTCCTTCCAGGATACCCGGGCCAGGTCGATTAGAAAGGCCTGCTCACAGAAGTGTTTTAGGGAGCGTTTGACCGTGATGAGGGGTGGTCGTTTGACTGCGGCTCTGTAGCGGATACAGGCAATGAGGCAGTGATCGCTGAGATCCTGGTTGAAGACAGCGGAGGTGTATTTGGAGGGCCAGTTGGTCAGGATGACGTCTATGAGGGTGCCCTTGTTTACAGAGTTAGGGTTGTACCTGGTGGGTTCCTTGATGATTTGTGTGAGATTGAGGGCATCTAGCTTAGATTGTAGGACTGGCGGGGTGTTAAGCATATCCCAGTTTAGGTCACCTAACAGAACAAACTCTGAGGCTAGATGGGGGCGATCAATTCACAAATGGTGTCCAGGGCACAGCTGGGAGCTGAGGGGGTCGGTAGCAGGCGGCAACAGTGAGAGACTTATTTCTGGAGAGAGTAATTTTCAAAATTAGTAGTTCGAACTGTTTGGGTATGGACCTGGAAAGTATGACATTACTTTGCAGGCTATCTCTGCAGTAGACTGCAACTCCTCCCCTTTGGCAGATCTATCTTGACGGAAGATGTTATAGTTGGGTATGGAAATCTCTGAATTTTTGGTGGCCTTCCTGAGCCAGGATTCAGACACAGCAAGGACATCAGGGTTAGCAGAGTGTGCTAGAGCAGTGAGTAAAACAAACTTAGGGAGGAGGCTTCTGATGTTGACATGCATGAAACCAAGGCTTTTACGATCACAGAAGTCAACAAATGAGGGTGCCTGGGGACATGCAGGGCCTGGGTTTACCTCCACATCACCCGCGGAACAGAGAAGGAGTAGTATGAGGGTGCGGCTAAAGGCTATCAGAACTGGTCGCCTAGAGCGTTGGGGACAGAGAATAAGAGGAGCAGGTTTCTGGGCATGGTAGAATATATTCAGGGCATAATGCGCAGACAGGGGTATGGTGGGGTGCGGGTACAGCAGAGGTAAGCCCAGGCACTGGGTGATGATGAGAGAGGTTGTATCTCTGGACATGCTGGTTGTAATGGGTGAGGTCACCGCATGTGTGGGAGGTGGGACAAAGGAGGTATCAGGGGTATGAAGAGTAGAACTAGGGGCTCCATTGTGAACTAAAACAATGATAACTAACCTGAGCAACAGTATACAAGGCATATTGACATTTGAGACATACAGCGAGGCATATAGTAATCACAGGTGTTGAATTGGGAAAGCTAGCTAAAACAGTAGCTGAGACAACAGCTAATCAGCTAGCACAACAACAGCAGGTAAAATGGCGTTGACTAGACAACGGGCCGACAGATAAAACATAAAGAAGCAGAATGGAGTACCGTGATTAATGGACAGTCCAGCGTGCATCAGCTATGTAGCCAAGAGATCAGTGTCCAGGGGGCAGCGGTGGATGGGGCAGGGGAGCTGGACTGGCGAGTGTTATCCAGGTTGAAAAAAAGTTAACAATGACTAAATAGCTTGTAGCTAGTTAGCTGGTTGGCTTCTGGAGGTTCTTGAGTGTGTTCTAAAAATTAAAAATAATAGCGATTCCGTGTCACATTGGGTGAGGCAGGTTTCCGGAAAGGTATAAACAGATTAAAAATCAAAAAGAGATAGAAAGTGAGTATGGGTCCGGTGCGTGTTTGGGACGCGGCGATTCAGACGGTTAGCAGGCCTGTGCTAACAAGCTAACAGTTCGTAGGCCCGGGCTAAACAAGGTGGCAGTTAGCGGACCGGGGCTAGACAAGCTTTAGCAGGCCAAATTAGCAGGGGAGATAGCGAGGGCTAGAGAGTTAGCCTTTGGGGGACGTCGCGATGGGGTGAGTCTGTTTATTCCTCTTCATGCGGTGACATCGATAGACCTGTCGTGGGCCCGGGTATTGTAGCCCAGGAGTATGCTACGGTGGTAGTACAGGTGCGCTGGCCGGGCTAGCTTCACGCTAAGTGGGTGGAAGCGCTAGCCAGGAGTAATCATCCGGGGTTGCGGTTTAGCTAGATAGCTAGTTGTGAAGATCCAGCTGAAAAATGTTCCGTTTGCGGTGGGAATCCGGGGATGAATCCGGGGATGAAAAATAAATAGGTCCGTTATGCTCTGGTTAGAGTCGCGTTGTTCGAGCTGGCGAGAGCTTTCCGAGCTAAAGGTTAGCTTAGCTGATGACCGGTTAGCTGAAGACCGCTAGCATAGCTGGTGGTTAGCTGGCTAGCTTCAGTTGAGGGGTTCCGGTTCCGAAGTAAATATAAATACTTTAGGAAAAATAGCTACATTGGGTGAGGCGGGTTGCAGGAGAGTATTTGGAAGCTTAGGTTTAGCAAAATGTTTTTGAAGAGATATGCGAAGAAAAATATGTAAAAAACAAAAAATATACGATATATACAAGGGACACGACGAGACAGGACGACTTACTGCTACGCCATCTTGGAAGAATTGTGCTAATGTGTTTTTTTCGCGTTATTTGTAACTTATTTTGTACAGAATGTTTCTGCAACTGTATCTTATGGCAAAAAAAGAGCTTCAGGATATCAGGAGTGATCACTCACCTCTGATCAGAAAAAAAAAAATTCTTCAACAAGTAAGACGCACAAAACATTCTTCAAACACCCGACAGGGCCGACATCCCCATTACTTGCAAGAGGAAGCGACACAGGTACAGAGGACAAAGAGCCGGATGCCTGGTCAAGACCCGGAAAAGGCGAGTGGGAAAGCTGCTATTACTGTCAATACTACTCGCCAACGTGCAATCCTTGGATAATAAACTACATGAGGTACGATCACAAATATCCTACCAAAGGGACATCAAAAACTGTAATATCCTATGTTTCATGGAATCGTGGCTGAATGACAACATGGATATTCAGCTAGCGGGATACAAGCTGCAACGGCAAGAAAGAACAGCACGAAATCTAAGGAAGTATCTAGATTTTGCTCGCCTGAAGTAGAGTATATTGTGATAAATTGCAGGCCACACTACTTGCTTAGAGAGTTTTCAGCTATACTTTTCGTGGCTGTTTATTTACCACCACAGACAGATGCTGGCACTAAGACCGCACTCAGTCAGCTGTAAAAGGAAATGAGCAAATAGGAAACCACTCACCCAGAGGCGGTGCTCCTAGTGGTCGGAGACTTTAATGCAGGGAAACTTAAATCAGTTCTACCAAATTTCCATCAACATGTTAAATGTGCAACCAGAGGGAAAAAAATTCTAGATCACCTGTACTCCACACACAGAGACGCGTACGAAGCTCTCCCTCACCCTCCATTTGGTAAATCCGACCACAACTCTATCCTCCTGATTCCGGCTTACAAGCAAAAATTAAAGCAGGAAGCACCAGTGACCCGGTCTATAAAAAAGTGGTCAGATGAAGCAGATGCTAAACTACAGGACTGCTTTGCTATCACAGACTGGAACATGTTCCAGGATTCTTCCGATGGCATTGAGGAGTACACCACATCAGTCACTGGATTTATCAATAAGTGCATTGAGGATGTCGTCCCCACAGTGACTGTACGTACATACCCCAACCAGAAGCCATGGATTACAGGCAACATTCGCACTGAGCTAAAGGGTAGAGCTTCCGATTTCAGGGTGCGAGACTCTAACCCGGAAGCTTACAAGAAATCCTGCTATGCCCTGCGACGAACCATTAAACAGGCAAAGCGTCAATACAGGGCTAATATTGAAGCATACTACACCGGCTCCGACACTCGTGTTATGTGGCAGGGCTTGCAAACTATTACAGACTACAAAGGGAAGCACAGCCGCTAGCTGCCCAGTGACACAAACCTACCAGATGAGCTAAATCACTTCTATGCTCGCTTCGAGGCAAGCAACACTGAGGCATGCAATGAGAGCATCAACTGTTTCGGACGACTGTGTGATCACGCTCTCCGTAGCCGACGTGAGTAAGACCTTTAATCAGGTCAACATACACAAGTCTGCGGGGCCAAACGGATTACCAGGACATGTTCTCCGGGCATGTGCTGACCAACTGGCAGGTGTCTTCACTGACATTTTCAACATGAGTCTGTAATACCAACATGTTTCAAGCAGACCACCATAGTCCCTGTGCCTAAGAACACAAAGGCAACCTGTATAAATGACTACAGACCCGTAGCACAAACGTCCGTAGCCATGAAGTGCTATGAAAGGTCGGTAATGGCTCACATCAAAAACATTATCCCAGAAACCCTAGACCCACTCCAATTTGCATACCGTCTAAACAGATCCACAGATGACGCAATCTCTATTGCACTCCACACTGCCCTTTCCCACCTGGAAAAAAGGAACACTTATGTGAGAATGCTATTCATTGACTACAGCTCAGCGTTCAACACCATTGTACCCTCAAAGCTCATCACTAAGCTAAGGATCCTGGGACTAAACACCTCCCTCTGCAACTGGATCCTGGACTTCCTGACGGGCCACCCCCAGGTGGTGAGGGTAGGTATCAACACATCTGCCACGTTGATCCTCATCAATGAAGCTGCCCAGGGGTGCGTGCTCAGTCCCCTCAGGTACTCCCTGTTCACCCACGACTGCATGGCTAGGCACGACTCCAACACCATCATTAAGTTTGCAGACAACACAACAGTGGTAGGCCTGATCACCGACAACGACGAGACAGCCTATAGGGAGGAAGTCAGAGACCTGGCCAGGTGGTGCCAGAATAACAACCTATCCCTCAACCTAACCAAGACTAAGGAGATGATTGTGGACTACAGGAAAATGAGGACCAAGCACGCCTGCATTCTCATCAACGGGGCTGTAGTGGAGCAGGTTGAGCTTGAAGTTCCTTGGTTTCCACATCAACAACAAACTAGAATGGTCCAAACACACCAAGACAGTTGTGAAGAGGGCACGACAAAGCCTATTCCCCCTCAGGAAACTAAAATGATTTGGCATGGGTCCTGAGATCCTCAAAAGGTTCTACAGCTGCAACGTCGAGAGCATCCAGACTGGTTGCGTCACTGCCTGGTACGGCAATTGCTGGGCCTCTGACCGCAAGGCACTACAGAGGGTAGTGCGTATGGCCCAGTACATCACTGGGGCTAAGCTGCCTGCCATCCAGGACCTCTACACCAGGCGGTGTCAGAGGAAGGCCCTAAAAATTGTCAAAGACCCCAGCCACCCCAATCATAGACTGTTCTCTCTATTATCACATGGCAAGCGGTACCAGAGGGCCAAGTCTAGGACAAAAAGGCTTCTCAACAGTTTTTTACCCCCAAGCCATTACACCCCTGAACAGGTACTCAAATGGCTACCCAAACTATTTGCATTGTGTGCCTCCTCCCACCCCTCTTTTTACACTGCTGCTACGCTCTGTTTATCAGATATGTGTAGTCACTTTAACTATACATTCATGTACATACTAGCTCAATTGGGCCGACCAACCAGTGCTCCTGCACATTGGCTAACCGGGCTATCTGCATTGTGTCCCACCCATCACCCGCCAACCCCTCTTTTACGCTACTGCTACTCTCTGTTCATCATATATTCATCATAGTCACTTTAACCATATCTACATGTACATACTACCTCAATCAGCCTGACTAACCGGTGTCTGTATGTAGCCTCGCTACTTTTAAAGCCTCGCTACTGTATATATCCAGTCTTTTTACTGTTGTTTTATTTCTTTACTTACCTATTGTTCACCTAATACCTTATTGCACTATTGGTTAGAGCCTGTAAGTAAGCATTTCACTGTAAGGTCTACACCTCTTGTATTCGGCGCACGTGACAAATAAACATTGATTTGATTTGATTTGTTTGTCAGACCATGAGAAAATCGGTCTTTTCACAAAAACGTGTGTTGCGGCTGAACGGATTAGCCTACAAGCTAATATGATCCCTCTATGATCCCTCTATGGACTCTCACAAACACGATGGTGTTCTCCGTCTACAACCCCCCAAGCGTCACGGGACTCGTCTGAAGTCAGTACCGTCGATCTGCCATCTTCTGTCTGTAGCGTCCAAATAGTTTGGTCTATACACCAAGACAACCTCTATGGAGAGGTTGTTTTGGTCTAGGATGCCCACAAGCCTCACAAGACTCGTCTGAAGGTAGCAAGGTGCCCGTTTAAAAAGTTAATGGAAGTATATATGGAAGTAGTTTATTGCCAAATTGCCAAAGTAAAAATCTATATATAAAAATACATACATACATCTCAGATATAGGGCAAAAACTTTAAAACAAACTTCCTTTTTATGTATTTTTTACTATCTGTTTTTCCATATATAAAACGGCCAGCATCCCGGAGTTGCCTCTTCACTGTTGACGTTGAGACTGATGTTTTGTGGGTACTATTTAATGAAGCTGCCCGTTGAGGACTTGTGAGGAGTCTGTTTCTCAAACTAGACACTCTAATGTACTTTTCCTCTTGCTCAGTTCGCACTGTTCTGTGAAGGGTGTAGTACACAGTGTTGTACAAGATCTTCAGTTTCTTGGCAATTTCTCGCATTTCTCAGGACAAGAATAGACTGACTAGTTTCAGAAAAAAGTTATTTGTTTCTGGCCATTTTGAGCCTGTAATCGAACACACAAATGCCGATGCTCCAGATACTCAACTAGTCTAAAAAAGCATAGTTTTATTGCTTCGATAATCAGGACAACAGTTTCCAGCTCTGCTAACATAATTGCAAAAGGGTTTGCTAATGATCAATTAGGCTTTTAAAATTATAAACTTGGATTAGCTAACACAACGTGACATTGGAACACAGGAGTGATGGTTGCTGTTAATGGGCCTCTGTACGTTTATGTAGATATTCCATGAAAAAATCAGGAGTTTCCAGCTACAATAGTAATTTACAACATTAATAATGTCTACACTGTATTTCTGATCAATTTGATGTTATTTTAATGGACAAAAAATGGCTTTATTTCAAAAGCAAGGACATTTCTAAGTGAACCCAAACTTTTGAAGAGTAGTTTATGTATAGGCAATCTCCGTTATGTCCAGAGATCTGGTGGTGCAGCAGGAACTTCAGGTATCTAGCAACCAAGAGTTTGTGAATTCAAATTCCCAGCTGAGATTGAGTTCCAAGTAATCAGCATACAGCAGCATACAGTCATTTAACATTCATACCTTAATTTAGCTGTAAAGATACAGTAACTAGTGTATTTACTGTATTTTCACAGCAACTAGACAAAAACTTCCAGCTGACCATGACACAACATTCTAAGAACATCCTAAAAACTTTATTGGGATGTTCCTTGAACAAACCAGGAACAAGGCAAAACCTGCAGGGACCATGACTGTTTAATTTGAATCATGTCAATTATGCCTTTTAAGATAAAATATCTCAATTGCATTTGACACCTGGGTTATCACATGTGCTCAAATGTTGTCACGTGTCGGTTCGTGTTATCACGTCTTGCACATGTTATCACATTAACTTCACATAAAATCATATGTGATCACGTGAAATTCATGTGTTTTTCCGTGAGGGGAGTCTTTCTGGATGAATCCAGGTCCGTTGGAAAGGTTGATCGAAATATAATATAAGTTTCTCCTCCCACAGGGTGAAAGTGAAAACATATTTTCTTTTAGACTCGATAAAGGAAACTAATGTTCATAATAAAATTTGCTATTGATAATCTGAGATGCAGCATGAGAGAGAGTGTGGGTGTGATGAATGTAACCTGAATGACATGGCTGAAGGATGTGAATTCCTTATTATCTGAACAATGCTATATGTTTGTTATCGGTATGATACGGTGTGGAAAAGGGCTGTCTAAGTATGTTCCCCAATCAGAGACAACGATAGACAGCTGCCTCTGATTGGGAACCATACTCGGCCAACAAAGAAATATAAACATAGATTTCCCACCCTAGTCACACCCTGACCTACCAAACAGAGAATTTAAAGGATCTCTAAGGTCAGGGCGTGACAAGTAAGAACCAGAGTTGAAGGTAATTGTGAGTGCACAACCTGAAAAATAACTGATAATGTTGTCCTTGTAAATAAAGATAATACTTTTTTCTACTTTTACAGTATATAGGATACCAAAAGTGCTTGAGGACCGTAGTTGCCCATCTGTGTTATAAACTGGGAAACATCTTTCCCTAACCTGTGCTTCTGCCTCTACCCCCATGCAGCGGCCAAGTCCAACGGTGACTTCTACAACAAACCGCGTCTGATGATGGAGCTGCCATCCAAAGGAGGCCTCCCCCTCCAACACATGAACCCTATGCGACCTCTTAACCCCATGACCAACAACGCTATGTCCCACAACCTAATGAATAACCCCACCATGACCCACAATCCAATGAACAACCCCATGGCCCACAACAACCCCATGGCCCACAACAAGCCCATGGCCTACAATAACCCCATGGCCCACAACAACCCCATGGCCCACAACAACCCCATGGCCCACAACAACCCCATGGCCCACAACAACCCCATGGCCCACAACAACCCCATGCCCCACAACAACCCCATGCCCCACAACAACCCCATGCCCCACATCAACCCCATGCCCCACATCAACCCCATGCCCCACATCAACCCCATGCCCCACATCAACCCCATGCCCCACATCAATCCCATGGTCCACAACAACCCTATGGCCCACAACAACCCCATGCCCCACAACAGCTCCATGCTCCACAACAACCCCATGCCCCACAACAACCCCATGCCCCACATCAAACCCATGTCCCACACCAAACCCATGTCCCACAACAAAACTATGTCCCACATCAAGCCGATGTCCCACATCAACCCCATGGCCCACAACAACCCCATGGCCCACAACAACCCCATGGCGCACAACAACCCCATGGCCCACAATAACCCCATGGCCCACAACAACCCCATGGCCCAAAACAACTCCATGGCCCACAACAACCCCATGGCTCACAACAACTCCATGGCCCACAACAACTCCATGGCCCACAACAACCCCATGGCCCACAACAACCCCGTGGCCCACAACAACCCCATGGCCCACAACAACCCCATGGCCCACAACAACCCCATGGCGCACAACAACCCTTTGAGTCCCATCAGCACCCTGGGTTCCCTGGGCCCCAAGCCAGTGGCCACCTACATCACAGAGATGCCCAGCAGTTTGCCCATCCTATCCAGCACCTACCAGGGCTCCACCATGCTGACCGCACCCAAGCAGAACGGACAGAAGACCCAAAGACTCAGCAACAGTGGTGACAGGCTCAGTAATAAAGGTCCAGGAGCCATGACCATGTCCAGCATGACTAGAACGGGGACTTTCCCGGGGCCTCACCACCACACCGGGACGGTTCCTGGTCCTCACCACCAACAACACCACCAATATCAGCAGCAACAACACCACTCACTGGCCTACAGCTCCCACACCATCGCAGCCCCCAGGGGGCCGAAGGGCTGGGACGGGACTGAAACGATGGGTAGGAGGAAGGGTTACGGCTCCAAGAGGCCCCAGTGCACGGTGGAGCAGACCAATGAGCTGCTCAGTCAGTCCCGCTCCCAGAGCCACAGTCAGCACTTCCTGCCCACTCAGCCTTACTTTGTGACCAACAGTAAGACGGAGGTGACTGTGTGAGAGAGTGGGAGAGGGGGACGATAGTCTCCAAAGCAGAGTCACCTATTAGGCAGAGCGGGAGAGGACAGAGATGGTGGTGTGTAAGGCCCTGGTTGTGGTGTGTCCTGGTAGTGGGGGCCAGAACAGAGCACCCTGGTGGTGTGGCAGTGTGCTTGCATTTGTCGTCCAGTATGAGTGGATCCCTGCACAAGTGACTGTCAGTCAATCCTACACAGACCCTCAGTCAGGAGAGGGGGGCGGGATGGTATATCCATGACAACGTCGAACAGAAGTATCCAATTCATTGTGTGTGTTATAATATCTCCTGTGTAATGGTAACATAATCAACCAATTACAGTGAACCGTGAATACAGCAACAGCAAAAGAAAGCATGAGATTGCCATGGATTGCGTTACCAAATCCGACAAGCAATATGAGATCTATGGACACCGCAATGGCTGGGGCTAAAACATTGAGCAGGGAAACATCAAACTGTGGGGAAGGAAAGGACATTCATTAAAGCGGCTCTCTCTTACAAAGCCATTTAATTGGTCACAGTTTTAGGGCTATGGGTTATGGGCTTTGGACTACGAACATTATGGGCTTTCTTCTGCTCTTGTAACCTTGAAACTCACTCGGTCGTCAACACATTCTGGAGATTATTGTCCTGTATATTTGAAGAACAGTACTTGATCACTGCTGGCCCGAAGGCAAGGAGGCAAAAGCATCATCTGGAGGATAGTACTGTACTCCTGAAAAACGCATCCGTCCTAATGCTGTTCACACAGAGAATCACAGAGAATCTGTGATCCAATATTTAAAAATGTGACTACAGACCATGGCCAGTTGTAGTGATACAGCCATCTTTTTACATGTCCCTTTTTCTCTCTCTTTCATTCTATCTATCCCTCTTAGAAAAGACAAACTTCAGGTAAAGAAAATGTAAAGAGAGAGCTAAATGTGGTTCTGAATCAATTCTGTTCTACGGTGTTTGGCGAGGCCCTGAAGTGTCATCCCTCATGTGTATTATTGCTACAGAATATTGTGATTAATACAATGTGCCAAAAACATTTATTTCTTTTTGTATTTTTGTATGACTGTGTCCTCTTGAACTTTGGCGACCACTTCACTCTGGTGTTTGTGGAAAATACTGTTGCTAGGGCATCCAAATATGAAATGGTCTAAAAGTAGAAGACAAGACATCTTCAAGCAAATTGAACAGTAAAATCTATACAACCTGAATGTATAGTCAGTCTGCAGCCTATAGAAAGCACTCTGTACTGGTTGTAAACATCCCGGGAGTTGGTTTTCTTTCTCATTTCCTCCTTTTTGCTCAGCTCGTGGTTCCACTGTGAAAGACAGGATAAAAAAACAGGTAAATGTTTTCAGGATGTGCATTATCACAACACTCAGTTGAATTAATCCAGTCATGCAGAAATTTGAACCCCATACTGTCATCCTTAAAGTTCACACTGATCTCATGGCAGCAGGGAGACAGGCAGATAGGGAGGTAGGGAGGCAGGCAGGTAGGCAGGGAGGCAGGCAGGCAGGGAGGCAGGTAGGTGGACAGAAAGGCTGGAAGGCAAGCAGGCGGGCAGGCAGGGATGCAGGTAGGCAGAGAAAGCAGGCAGGGATGCAGGTAGGCAAAGAAACCAGGCAGAAAAAGCAGAACATACAGTGAGCTCCAAAAGTATTGGAACAGTGACACAATTGTTGTTGTTTTGGCTCTGCACTTAGGATTTGAAGTGATACAATGACTATGAGGTTAAAGTGCAGACTGTCAGCTTTAATTTGAGGGTATTTTCAGGTGAACCGTTTAGAAATTACAGCACTTTTTGTACATAGTCCCTTCATTTTAGGGAACCAAGAGTATTGTGCCAAATCTACTTATATGTGCACTATATACAGTGCCTTCGGAAATATTTTCCTCATCAATCTACACCAATACCCCATAATGACAAAAAAAACAGGTTTATAGAAATGTTAGAAATACTTTTCATAAGTATTCAGACTCTTTACTCAGTACTTTGTTGAAGCACCTTTGGCAGTGATTACAGCCTTGAGTCTTCTTGGGTATGACGCTACAAGCTTGGCACACCTGTATTTGGGGAGTTTCTCTCATTCTTCTCTGCAGATCCTCTCAAGCTCTGTCAGGTTGGATGGGGAGGGTTGCTGCACAGCTATTTTCAGGACTCTCCAGAGATGTTCGATCAGGTTCAAGTTCAGAGACTTGTCCTGAAGCCACTCCTGCATTGTTTTGTCTGTGTGCTTAGGATCATATGTCCTGTTGGAAGGTGAACCTTCGCCCCAGTCTTAAGTCCTGAGCGCTCTGGAGCAGGCTTTCATCAAGGATCTCCCAGTACTGTGCTCCATTCATCTTTCCCTCGATCCTGACTAGTCTCCCAGCCCTACTTCCCCACAGCATGATGCTGCCACCACCATGCTTCACCTTGGTGCCAGGTTTCCTCCAGACGTGATGCTTGGCATTCAGGCCAAAGAGTTCAATGTTTGTTTCATCAGACCAGAGAATCTTGTTTCTCATGGTCTGAGAATCCTTTAGGTGCCTTTTGGAAAACTCCAAGCAGGCTGTCATGCATATTTTTACTGAGAAAAGAAATCCGTCTGGCCACTCCACCATAAAGGCCTGATTGGTGGAGTGCTGCAGAGATGATTGTCATTCTGGAAGGATCTCCCATCTCCACAGAGGAACTCTAGAGCTCATTGGGTTCTTGGTAACCTCCCTGACCAAGGCCCTTCTCCCGGTGATTGCTCAGTTTGGCCGGTGGCCAGCTCTAGGAAGAGTCTTGGTGGTTCCAAACTTCTTCCATTTAAGAATGATGGAGGGCACTGTATTCTTGGGGACCTTCAGTGCTGCAGACATTTTTTGGTACCCTTCCCCAGATCTGTGCCTCGACACAATCCTCTGAGCTCTACGGACAATTCTTTCGACCTCAAGGCTTGGTTTTTGCTGTGACATGCACTGTCAACTGTGGGACCTTTTATAGATAGTTGTGTACCTTTCCAAATCATGTCCAGTCAATTGAATTTACCACAGGTGGACTCCAATCAAGTTGTAAGAACATGTCAAGGATGATCAATGGAAACAGGATGCACTTGAGCTCAGTTTTTAGTCTCATAGCAAAGGGTCTGAAATCTTAGGTAAATAAGGTATTTCATTATTTTTATTTTTATATAAATTAGAAAAACTATCTAAAAACCTGTTTAAGCTTTGTCTTTATGGGATATTGTGTGTAGATTGCTGAGGAGTTTTGTTTTATTTAATACATTTTGAATAAGGCTGTAATGTAACAAAGTGTGGAAAAAGTCAAGGGGTCTGAATACTTTCCGAAGGCACTGTATACATACAAAAGTATGTGGACACCCATTCAAATGAATGGATTTGGCTATTTTAGCCACACCCGTTGCTGGCAGGTGTATAAAATCGAGTACACACTCATGCAATCTCCATAGACAAACATTGGCAGTAGAATGGCCTTACTGAAGAGCTCAGTGACTTTCAACGTGGCACCATCATAGGATGGCACCATTCCAACAAGTCAGTTCATCAAATTTCTGTCCTGCTAGAGATGCCCAGGTCAACTGTAAGTGCTGTTATTGTGAAGTGGAAACATCTAGGAGCAACAATGGCTCAGCCGCGAAGTGGTAGAACGGGACAGCCAGGTGCTGAAGCGCGTTGCGCGTAAAAATCGTCTGTCCTCGGTTGCAACACTCACTACCGAGTTCCAAACTGCCTCTCAATTGATCAATCAATCAAATGTATTTATAAAGCCCTTTTACATCAGCCGATGTCACAAAGTGCTATATAGAAACCCAGCCTAAAACCCCAAACAGCAAGCAATGTAGATGTAGAAGCACGTTGGCTAGGAAAAACTCCCTAGAAAGGCCGGAACATAGGAAGAAACCTAGAGAGGAACCAGGCTCTGAGGGGTGGCCAGTTCTCTTCTGGCGGTGCTGGGTGGAGATTATAACAGTACATTGCCAAGATATTCAAATGTTCATAGGTGACCAGCAGGGTCAAAAAATAATAAATATCAGTGGTTGTAGAGGGTGCAACAGGTCAGTACACTATCTGTAAATTGATCGGCCTCTGAAAGCAATTTCAGCATAAGAACTGTTCGTCGGGAGCTTCAAGAAAGGGGTTTCCATGGCTGAGCAGCCACACACAAGGCTAAGATCACCATGCACAATGCCAAGCGTCGGCTGGAGGAGTGTAAAGCTCGCCTCCATTGGACTCTGGAGTGGTGGAAACGTGTTCTCTGGAGTGATGAATCACGCTTCACCCTCTGGCAGTCCGACGGACGAATCTGGGCTTGGCGGATGCCAGGAGAACGCTACCTGCCCCAATGCATAGTTCCAATTGTACAGTTTGGTGGAAAAGAAATAATGGTCTGGGGTTGTTTTTCATGGTTCGGACTAGGCCCCTTAGCTCCAGTGAAGGGAAATCGTAACGCTACAGCATACAATGACATTCTAGACGATTCTGTACTTCCAACTTTGTGGCAACAAAGACCCTTTCCTGTTTCAATGCCCCTGTGCACAAAGAGATGTCCATACAGAAATGGTTTGTCAAGTTTGTTGTGGAAGAAATTGACTGGCCTGCACAGAGCCCTGACCTCAACCCCATCAAACACCTTTGGGATGAATTGGAACGCTGACTGCTAGCCCGGCCTAGTCGCCCAACATCAGTGCCCGACCTCACTTATGCTCTTGTGGCTGAATGGAACCAAGTCCCAACAGCAACATTCCATCTAATGGAAAGCCTTCCCAGAAGAGTAGAGGCTGTTATAGCAGCAAAGGGGGGACCAACTCCCCCCTTAGTAATGGCCATGATTTTGGAATGAGATGTTTAACGAGCAGGTGTCCACATACGTTTGGTCATGTAGTGCATATTAAAGTAGTAAAAAATATATTCTTTAATGCATGCAATGACTACAGCAAGGATGTGACTCTATTTGTGCATCTGTAACTTTATCACTCATCATTATTTATGATTAATTCAGTATTATCTGTAATCATGGTAGCATCCACATTAATATAGAAGTGTTTAGAAACATATTATTTTCATGTTTACAATAAAACTGACTCCAAAATGACACAATACGTTATTTACCATTCATTTATAGTTTGTCAAGAATGTAGAGTCACAAGCTTGCTGTACTCATTGTGTGCTATGAATATGGGACCAAATGCTTAATTTGTTACTATTTTAATACACATAAGTCGATTTGGCCCTATACTTTTAGTCCCCTAAAATGGGGGGACTATGAACAAAAGTGCTGTAATTTCTAAACAATTTCAAAAATGCCCTAAAATTAAAGTTGACAGTCTGCACTTTAACCTCATAGTCATTGCATCATTTCAAATCCAAAGTGCTGAAGTACAGAGCCAAAACAACAACAAATGTGTCATTGTTCCAATACTTTTGGAGCTCATTGTATGTTGTCTGAGCCGCATTCTACACTCAACATAACCTAATAGAGAAGAGTCATCCTTCCTGACTCCCCAGCATCAATTCTTTTTAGTCGTTTGTACGGGATACACATGGTATACCAAATGCTTACTGGCAGGTTCCTTCTGGACAATGCAACAATAATAAGAGATATTAAAAGATAAGAATACGAACATAATATAAATGGCTCAGTAGAATACAATAAACATGTTATTATAAGTATAATACAGGAAGGCAGAATATATAATCCAATACTATATATATTATTATGATGTACTGGGTCATCTTCACCACCCTCTGGAGGGCCTTGAGGTCGTGGACGGAGCAATTCCCGTACCAGGCCGTGATGCAACCGTATGCAGGCCGTGATGCTCTCGATGGTGCAGCAGTATTCAGCTACCTTAGGAAGTAGAGTCGCTGTTGCGCACTTTTGTCAAGAGTGGTCCATGTTGGTGAATAGCAAACACAATAGACAGCATTATACAAAACAGTCGATATGGAACCCTATACATGTCAAGTCCTCGGTGATGTGGACGCAGAGGAACTTAAAACTGCTGACTCTCTACTGCAGTTGGTTTGATGTGGATCGGGGCGTTTTCCCTCCTCTGCTTCCTGAAGTCAACAATCAACTCCTTTGTTTTGCTGACGTTGAAGGAGAGGTTGTTCACAATGCCAGTCTACTTACCTCCTCCCTGTAGGCTGACTCATCATTGTTGGTTAGGCCTACAACCGTGGTGTCGTCAGCAAACCTGATGATGGAGTTGGTGTTGTGCAAAGCCACGCAGTTGTGGGTGAACAGGGAGTACAGCAGAGGGCTGTGGACACACCCATGGCGGACCCCGGAGTTTTAGGAAATAGAGACTCAGGTGTTGTTGCCAATCTTCACAGCATGTGGTCTGCCTGTCAGGAAGTCCAGAATCCAGTTAGAGAGGGTAGCGTCCAGACCCAGGGCTATGAATGCTGAACTGTAGTTAATGAGAGGGCAGGTAGATGAGAGCACAGTTAGATGAGAGCACAGTTGGAGCACAGTTAGATGAGAGCACAGTTGGAGCACAGTTAGACAAAAGCACAGTTAGATGAGAGCACAGTTAGACAAAAGCACAGTTAGATGAGAGTACAGTTAGACAAAAGCACAGTTAGATGAGAGCACAGTTGGAGCACAGTTAGATGAGAGCACAGTTAGATGAGAGCACAGTTAGAGCACAGTTAGATGAGAGCACAGTCAGCGGGCCTCACTCTGATGTAGCAGTCTGATGCTGCTCCTAGAGTGAGAGGGCAGGAGATACTGGACTGCTACTAGTGTAGTATACCACTACTACTACTGCTACTGCTACTACTGCTGCTGCTGCTACTGCTGCTGCTGCTACTGCTACTGCTGCTGCTGCTACTGCTACTGCTACTACTGCTGCTACTGCTGCTGCTGCTGCTGCTGCTGCTGCTGCTGCTGCTGCTGCTGCTGCTGCTGCTGCTGCTACTGCTACTTTGTCAATGATTGCTTTCTCAGGATTGTCATTATAGTAGAGAGAGCCAGAGTGTCCTTACTCCACGACTCCATTCCACACTAGCATACCATTTTTCAATCCATGGTCATACCTATACATTCCCTCATTCTTAGTGTGCCAGTTCGAATATTGGAATGGAGCCTAATTCTCCGTCTTCATATCTGACCCTTTCTTCCCCTCTAAAACCAGGTATCTGAAATTAGCAGAGCACCGAGCCAGCCAGCTCCTACCTACCCAGCCTAGTTCCTGATTAACCTTCTGACAAAAATCTATGTTTTCTGCTCGGCTGAAAGGAGCAAAATTAAGACTGGAAAGTGTGAGTGGCCTAATTAGTAGAATCAGACCCTCTGGTTCCCTGGCCCTGCTCTTGCCTCACGTGGGCAAATGGATCGAAGGATCCGGTTGGCAGATTCAATCAGGGCAGCCAGGCATGCAGCTGAAGTCTTGTATTAACTGCCTGGATGAATAGGGTTTAGTATTGTGTAGTATTGTGTTGCTCATTAATAACAACAACATCCTGTTACAGGGGGTTTCACAACATTAACTACCCCTGATTGAGGGAGCAATTGAGGAAAACTGCACAATATCGATTTTCACTCAAAGAGGCTGCAAAGGAGCAAAATTAAGACTGGAAAGTGTGAGTGGCCTAATTAGTAGAATCAGACCCTCTGGTTCCCTGGCCCTGCTCTTGCCTCACGTGGGCAAATGGATCGAAGGATCCGGTTGGCAGATTCAATCAGGGCAGCCAGGCATGCAGCTGAAGTCTTGTATTAACTGCCTGGATGAATAGGGTTTAGTATTGTGTAGTATTGTGTTGCTCATTAATAACAACAACATCCTGTTACAGGGGGTTTCACAACATTAACTACCCCTGATTGAGGGAGCAATTGAGGAAAACTGCACAATATCGATTTTCACTCAAAGAGGCTGCATTAAGGAACTGTCTGACAAACCTGGACATTTTTGTGTGTATAATATATTTGATTTTTGTTATATATATATAATGTACAGTATATCAGTCAAATCTCAAGCCTTTTCTTCTTAAACTACACTACAGCTAAATTACCTTTCTCCTCTCTCTCTCTGGCAAACTTAACTCTGTGGTTTGATTTTATTTACACATATAATTACAATCTGGTGTAACAGAGTTAAGAACGTACCGTAAGCTCACTCCACAGCTAGCTTGAAATGTTGTGGATGGAGATATCCACTTGGTACCTTTGGGTGGCTCAACCAGTTGGAACGTTGTCAAGGAGGGTGGTCACGTGTGTCAGCAAAGCAGAGGTCCCAAGTGAGAACCATGTATGAGCTGAATCGGCGGGAGGTGGTACTCGCTATGCAAGCAGTGTGACGCGTGTAGCACTGGCACTTATCATTTCAGAGAGGAAATGACTGAAAGGAATCTGTGTTTTCTAGAGAGAGGGATGGAAAGAATTAGGGGGAGAGGGACTGCGAGAGAGAGGGAGAGAGAACAAGAAGGGTAGGGAGGGAGAGAGAGAGCCTACATCTCTCAGATGACTGTCGAGATGACTGTCGAGAGAGAGAGAGAGAGAGAGAGAGAGAGAGAGAGAGAGAGAGAGAGAGAGAGAGAGAGAAAGAGAGAGAGAGAGAGAGAGAGAGAGAACTGGTGAAAGCTGCCTGCTGTAACAGGGAGAAACTCAAAAGCTAATCTTGGAAACCCGGTATAGGGGGATGAGGACTTTCCTATTCAATCAATAAGTTATACAAACCTGATGAGATTAAACCTGATCTGATTATAAAGTTATGTTTGTATGCTTTGGTTGTACAGTTTGTATAGGCGGCCACATCGACCCAGCCTAAAACATAACAGCAGTGTATGGCGCTAGAAATGTTTAAGTAATTTCCAATTGAGCCGACATATGCAGTGTTTTCCATGAATGCAGTCTCTGCTAATGCGAGACCATTGCCTTTAAATGTCAATTGGGCTACAACACGGAACTTCAGCGATAGGGGTTGAATCCAGGTCTTATACTCAGAAATGGGAAGTGTATCCCCTTCTGTATTGCTCTTGTTCACACAACTATAGTTTATCTGTAAATAATCATACCAGGCGAGGATGTTAGCAATTATTGTGAAACCATTCTGTTCCACCCTGTCATTGAAACTATGGAACATTGAATCATGTTTTTGTCTACTATGTCACCCTGTTGATTTTGTGTTATTTGACCTTCTATTAAAAACTCAACTAAATCTTGTACATACACATGACGAGGGTGAAGATATCAAACATCTGCAGTTTCTCTTCCATCTGATTAAGGTGTGTTTTAATAAAAGTTCTTATCTGATATCAGAATCAATGGAATAATATCAAACCCATACAATCTGTGTGTGTTCTTTTTCTGGGGGTTGAACTCTATCAAGGGCCAATGGATACAGTTCCCATGGATGGATCAATATGCTTTCTAAAATACTAATGTTGATTCTCCATTGATTAGATCAGCTGAAGTGTAATCATGCAATCATAAAAATGATGTCCAACTAATTATGTGTATATTTATACATTTGACTGAACACTGCATAGTATGAGTGATTATTAGTCAAGCATATTTGATTGTAGACCCTATCCCCTACTCTTGTTTGTGCAGTAGCTATAAGAATACAGTGTTGTCCCACTGTTTTCGGTCCTGACATATGATTTGTGAGATTCGGTTATTGGATACCTGTATTTATGGGTACTAGTTCATTATATATAGATGTAAAAAATAAATATAGCAAAGTTTTGTCTGATAATATATTACATTGTGTTGCTATGAATTTGTCTTGTTTAGTTTTTGGATTGACCTGAGTTGTTTAGTTAATGGATTGACTGGAGTTGTTCAGGCTATGGACTGACTGGAGTTGTTTAGTTTATGGATTGACTGGAGTTGTTTAGTTTATGGATTGACTGGAGTTGTTTAGTTTATGGATTGACTGGAGTTGTTGAATTAATGTATTGAATGGAATTGTTTAGTTTATAGATTGACTGGAGTTGTTTAGTTTATGTATTGACTGGAGTTGTTTAGTTTTTGGATTGACTGGA
Organism: Oncorhynchus tshawytscha; assembly: GCF_018296145.1. NCBI lineage: Eukaryota > Metazoa > Chordata > Actinopteri > Salmoniformes > Salmonidae > Oncorhynchus > Oncorhynchus tshawytscha. The sequence continues at coordinate 85,730,999 of NC_056429.1, read as the reverse complement.
GTTGTTTAGTTTATGTATTGACTGGAGTTGTTCAGTTTATGGATTGACTGGAGTTGTTCAGTTTATGGATTGACTGGAGTTGTTTAGTTTATGGATTGACTGGAGTTGTTTAGTTTATGGATTGACTGGAGTTGTTGAATTAATGTATTGAATGGAATTGTTTAGTTTATGTATTGACTGGAGTTGTTTAGTTTATGTATTGACTGGAGTTGTTCAGTTTATGGATTGACTGGAGTTGTTTAGTTTATAGATTGACTGGAGTTGTTTAGTTTATGGATTGACTGGAGTTGTTTAGTTTATGGATTGACTGGAGTTGTTTAGTTTATGTATTGACTGGAGTTGTTTAGTTTTTGGATTGACTGGAGTTGGTTTAGTTTTTTGATTGACTGGAGTTGTTTAGTTTTTGGATTAACTGGAGTTGTTTAGTTTATAGATTGACTGGAGTTGTTTAGTTTATAGATTGACTGGAGTTGTTTAGTTTTTGGATTGACTGGAGTTGGTTTAGTTTTTTGATTGACTGGAGTTGTTTAGTTTATGGATTAACTGGAGTTGTTTAGTTTATAGATTGACTGGAGTTGTTTAGTTTATGTATTGACTGGAACGGTTTAGTTTATAGATTGACTGGAGTTGTTTAGTTTATGGATTGACTGGAGTTGTTTAGTTTATAGATTGACTGGAGTTGTTTAGTTTATGTTTTGACTTGAGTTGTTTAGTTTTGGATTGACCGGTTGTTAAAGGAATTCTAAATTCCTCTGTATTATTTCACAATCAGAATTCATTACTCTGTCAATGCATTCGAAGGGCTTGTAAGACCCTATATTTTTATAAGAAAGGACAGAGCCCCGGTCTTAAAAGTCAGGTAACAGAGTTTAATTCAAGAGAGTACTGCTTCATACACATTTTTCCACAGGTTATAAACTGAAAATGACATCAGCGTTTCCTAAATGTTCTATCTCTTCTTGACACTGGTAGAGAGGCCCTATAGTTCTCGAGCCTTCCCTCCTCGCCTAAAGCCAAGGTCAGTCAGTGTAGATAGCATTCTAGACAGTCTGGAGATAGTCCGTCCCTGCCATCTGGAGATAGTTCATTCATTTGTACAAGGAACAGACCATCATTGTTACTAAACTCCTGACTATATTATATACAATTGGGAATGGGAGCAAGAGAGAAAATTCATATATGTACAGTACATAATAGCATTTGGACTAGTCAGTCCTGATTGAAATGTATACATAATTAGTCATCATTGATAAAAATTCCCTTAACACCGGTGTTCTCTTTTTTTCTATATTTTTTTGTACAATTGATTTGATGTTGAACAATTTAAAGAATGAAATTAATTTTCCATCTGCAGTATATTATCACTGTTCTGTATTCAACTTTCTTACGTGGCAATAAAAAGATGAGTACACAACTTCTGTAAATGCTGCATGCTGCCTGTCTCTTTTCTGTTTATCTTCCTATGTTTCTGTCCTATTTGTCCCCCAAAAGATTGTCTGACTATCCACGTCTCTCCTCTCTTCCTCTCCTCTTCAGGTTCACTGAGTCCATGCCACTCAGTTAATGTGTCCTTGGCTTTGCAACTGCTGGTCGCTGCCAGCTACAATCAAACCATATACTGTGTGACCATAGACATTGCTTTAACCTTCAAATGAACCGGCGATTCATGAGAAATCAAACACTGCCCTTACCTTTGCAGGCAGGAGACTGCCAGATTTCCAAAGCACTAAATACAGCATGCTGCCAGCGCTATTGGCTATAAAACAGCAGCAGTAGAGTGGATCCTGGGTTTTCCAATCAATCAGGAACAAAGGAGACCTGAGTTTCATCCCACCATAGACTTTACCTTTCCCTCCTGATCAGCCGAGCCAAATAATACAACAATGAACAAAATAACACAACAACGAGCCAAATAACACAGCAATGAGCCAAATAACACAGCAATGAGCCAAATAACACAGCAATGAGCCAAATAACACAACAATGAACAAAATAATACAACAACGAGCCAAATAACACAGCAACGAGCCAAATAACACAACAATGAACAGTTTATGTAGTCTGTCACTGAAGACGGGGATTTCACAATACTTTTTAACACTTAGTGTTTCCTACGCCCTATTCTCACCCTTCTGCTATTCATTGATGTTTTTATTCATGCTCCTGTGAACAGAGGGTAGATGGACCTGGAGTAATTTTGTCCGAGCCTGGCCCACAGTGGCTCATTTCCTGGGTGAGAGGTCCACTGATGGGCCATATGGTATCCAGGTGCACTGAGACACTCTTGTGATCCTTAGGGACAGTTCACACCACTCAGGCCGAGGTGTTCAAAAAAGCTACAGGGACAGGATGACGTCAGGTAAGGCTGAGCTTAGAAACACCTGTGTCTAATAATGGAAGATTTCTAAAGATATAGTATATTAGGGATGATAAACTTTGATGGGGTGAGGGCCACAAAAAATCTCATCATGAGGGGCCGCAGTGGCTTGTGGGTATTCGTACCCACATCCATACCCCCACACCATCCCCGCACATACACCTTGAGAGCAAATTCTAAACATTTTGCCATGCGGCGGAGAAATAAATGAGCAGTTTTACAGCTAATTTCCTGCAATCCTACACATTTAGCCATAGGGAGGCAAATGTTTGCAGTTTTTATTATGATAACTGATGATCAATGGACCCCACCCCGGTCGGTAATTTGACCATGCTTACTACAAGTTGAGATAGCTGGCAGCTAGACAATTTTACCAATCAAAAATGTCTTTGCTGACATGGGCAAATTAAGTGACTGCTGATGAACAATCAAATGTAGAAGTCTCAACATGAAGTCGAGACCCCAACTTATATACAGTACCAGGGGGTACTCAAATTGTGCAGTGGTCTAAAACACTGCATCTCAGTGCAAGAGGCATTACTGTAGTACCTGGTTTGAATCCAGGCTGCATCACATCCGGCTGTTATTGAGCTTCCCACAGGGCAGTGCAAAATTGGTCCGGTTTTGGACAGGGGAAGCTGTCATTGTAAGTAAGAATTTGTTCTTAACTGACTTGCCCAGTTAAATAAAGGTTCATTTTTAAAAAACTAAAAAACAGTCAAAAGTTAGGACACATTTACTCATTCAAGGGTTTTTCTTTATTTTTATCATTTTCTACATTGTAGAATAGCAGTGAAAACATCAAAACTATGAAATAACACATGGAATCATGTAGTAACCAAAAACGTATTAAACAAATCGAAATATATTTTATATTTTATGTTCTTCAAAGTAGCCACCCTTTGCTATGATGATAGCTTTACAAACTCTTGGCATTCTCTCAACCAGCTTCTCCTGGAATGCTTTTCCAACAGTCTTGGAGGAGTTCCCACATTTGCTAAGACCTTTTTGGCTGCTTTTCCTTCACTCTGTGGTCCAACTCATCCCAAACCATCTCAATTGGGTTGAGGTCGGGTGATTGTGGAGGCCAGGTCATCTGATGCAGCACTCCATCACTCTCCTTCTTGGTCAAATAGCCCTTAGACAGCCTGGAGGTGTGTTGGGTCATTGTCCTGTTGAAAAACAAATGATAGTTCCACTAAGAGCAAACCAGATGGGATGGCGTTTTGCTGCAGAATGTTGTGGTAGCCATGCTGGTTAAGTGTGCCTTGAATTCAGCAAAGCACACCCACACCATCACACTTCCTCCTCCATGCTTTACAGTGGGAACAACACATGCAGAGATCATCCGTTCATCTGACTCACAAAGACACGGCGGTTGAAACCAAACATCTCCAAATTGGACTCATCAGACCAGAGGACAGATTTCCACCGGTCTAGTGTTCATTGCTCATGTTTCCTGGCCCAAGCAAATCTCTTCTTCTTATTGGTGTGCTTTAGTAGCGGTTTCTTTGCAGCAATTTGACCATGAAGGCCTGATTCACACAGTCTCCTCTGAACAGTTAATGTTGAGATGTGTCTATGACTTGAACTCTGTGAAGCATTTATTTGGGCTGCAATCTGAGGTGCAGATAACTCTAATAAACTTGGGGGCCCCTCAGGGGTGTGTGCTAATGACACAACAGTAGTAGGCCTGATCACCAACAACAATGTGACAGCCTATAGGGATGAGGCATTACAACTTATCCTCTGCAGCAGAGGTAACTGGGTCTTCCTTTCCTGTGGCGGTCCTCATGAGAGCCAATTTCATCATAGCGTTTGATGGTTTTTGCAAATGCACTTGAAGAAACATTCAAAGTTCTTGAAATGTTCCATATTGACTGAACTTCATGTCTTAAAGTAATGATGGTCTGTCATTTCTCTTTGCTTATTTGAGCTGTTCTAGCCATAATAGGGACTTGTCTTTACCAAATAGTGCTATCTTCTGTATACCACCCCTACCTTGTCACAACTCAACGTATTATCTCAAACGCATTAAGAAGGAAAGAAATTCCACAAATTAATTTAACAAGGCGCATCTGTTATTTGAAATGCACTCCAGGTGACTACCTCATGAAGATGGTTGAGAGAATGCCAAGAGTGTGCAAAGCTGTCATCAAGGCAAAGAGTGGCTACTTTGAAGAATCTCAAATATTGTAACGGCAGATCTCCTCTTCGTCTGAAGAGGAGTAAGGATCGGACCAAGATGCAGTGTGGTAAGTGTCCATAATGTTTTTATTACAGACAAATGAACACTCGAACAAAAACAATAAACAATAACGTGAAATCTACAACAACCGAAACAGTACCGTGTGGCGACAAACACACACACAGAAACAAACACCCACAAACCAACAGTGAAACCCAGGCTACCTAAGTATGATTCTCAATCAGAGACAACTAACGACACCTGCCTCTGATTGAGAACCATACTAGGCCGAAACAGAAACCAAACATAGAAAAACAAACATAGACTGCCCACCCCAACTCACGCCCTGACCATACTAAATAAAGACAAAACAAAGGAAATTAAGGTCAGAACGTGACAAATATAAAATATATTTTGATTTATTTAACACTTTTTTGGTTATTGTTATTGACATTTTTAATGTTGTAAATAACTATTGTAGCTGGAAATGTATGATTTTGGGGGGGAATAGCTACATAGGCATACAGTGGCTCATTATCAGCAACCATCACTCCTGTGTTCCAATCAAATCAAATCAAGTCAAATTTATTTATATAGCCCTTCTTACATCAGCTGATATATCAAAGTGCTGTACAGAAATGCTCTGACCATACTAAATAAAGACAAAACAAAGGAAATAAACGTTAGAACGTGACAGTACCACCCCCCCCCGCCCAAAGGTGCGGACTCCGGCCGCAAAACCTGAACCTATAGCGGAGGGTCTGGGTGGGCGTCTGTCCGCGGGGGCGGCTCTAGCGCGGGACGTAGACCCCACTTTACCACAGTTTTTCTCCGCCTCATTGTCCGCCTCCGTGGCCTCCTAATCACAGCGACCCTCGCCGCCAACCTCGGACTGGGGACCCTAGAAATTCCGGCAGCGCCGGACAGACGGGAGACTCTGGCGGCTCAGGACAGACGGGAGACTCTGGCGGCTCAGGACAGACGGGAGACTCTGGCGGCTCAGGACAGACGGGAGACTCTGGCGGCTCAGGACAGACGGGAGACTCTGGCGGCTCAGGACAGACGGGAGACTCTGGCGGCGCTGAAGAGTAGGAAGGCTCTGGTGGCGCTGAAGAGTAGGAAGGCTCTGGCAGCGCTGGACAGGCGGGAACACCTGTAGGCAGAAAACGGAGAGACAGCCTGGTGTGAGGGGCTGCCACTGGAGGGCTGGTGCGTGGAGGTGGCACTGGGTAGACCGGACCGTGCAGGCGCACTGGAGCTCTTGAGCACCGAGCCTGCCCAACCTTACCTGGTTGAATGCTCCCGGTAGCCAGGCCAGTGCGGCGAGGTGGAATAGCCCACACTGGGCTGTGCAGGCGAACCGGGAACACCATGCGTAAGGCTGGTGCCATGTACGCCGGCCCAAGGAGATGCACTGGAGACCAGATGCGTAGAGCCGGCTTCATGGCACCTGGCTCGATGCCCACTCTAGCCCGGCCGATTCGAGGAGCTGGAATGTACCGCACCGGGCTATGCACCCGCACCGGGGACACCGTGCTCTCCATAGCATAACACGGTGCCTGCACGGTCCCTCTCGCTCTCCGGTAAGCACGGGAAGTTGGCGCAGGTCTCTTACCTGGCTTCGCCACACTTCCTGTGTGCCCCCTCCCAATAAATTTTTGGGGCTGCCTTTCAGGCTTCCAGCCGCTCTGCCATGCTAGCTCCTCATAATGCTGCCTCCAGCTCTGCTTTGGGGCGACAATATTCCTCTGGCTGTTACCAAGGTCCTTTACCGTCCAGAATATCCTCCCAAGTCCATTTCTCCAAGTATCGCTGCCTCGCTGGCTGCTGCTGCTGCTGCTGCCTGTTACCACGCTGCTTGGTCCTTGGTTGGTGGGTGTTTCTGTAACGGCAGATCGGACCAAGATGCGGCGTGGTAAGTGTCCATAATGTTTTTAATACAGACAAATGAACACTCGAACAAAAACAATAAAGTGAAAACTACAACAACCGAAACAGTACCGTGTGACGACAAACACACACATGGAAACAAACACCCACAAACCAACAGTGAAACCCAGGCTACCTAAGTGTGATTCTCAATCAGAGACAACTAACGACACCTGCCTCTGATTGAGAACCATACTAGGCCGAAAACAGAAACCAAACATAGAAAAACAAACATAGACTGCCCACCCCAACTCACACCCTGACCATACTAAAAAAAGACAAAACAAAGGAAATAAAGGTCAGAACGTGACAAATATAAAATATATTTTGATTTGTTTAACACTTTTTTGGTTATTGTTATTGACATTTTTAATGTTGTAAATGACTATTGTAGCTGGAAATGGCTGATTTTGGGGGAAATAGCTACATAGGCATACAGTGGCTCATTATCAGCAACCATTACTCCTGTGTTCCAATCAAATCTAGTCAAATTTATTTATATAGCCCTAGTGCTGTACAGAAACCCAGCCCAAAACCCCAAACAGCAAGCAATGCAGGTGTAGAAGCACGGTGGCTAGGAAAAACTCCCTAGAAAGGCCGAAACCTAGGAAGAAACCTAAAGAGAAACCAGGCTATGTTCAAAAATTACCAGCATGGTCAAATAATAATAATCACAGTAGTTGTCGAGGGTGTAACAAGTCAGCACTTCAGGAGTAAATGTCAGTTGGCTTTTCATAGCCAATCATTGAGAGTATCTCTACCCCTCCTGCTGTCTCTAGAGAATTGAAAACAACAGGTCTGGGACAGGTAGCATGTCCGGTGAACAGGTCAGGGTTCCTTAGCCGCAGGCAGAACAGTTGAAACTGGAGCAGCAGCACGGCCAGGTGGACTGGGGACAGCAAGGAGTCATCATGCCAGGTAGTCCTGAGGCATGGTCCTAGGGCTCAGGTCCTCCGAGAGAGAGAAAGAAAGAAAGAATTAGAGAGAGCATACTTAGATTCACACAGGACACCGGATAAGACAGGAGAAATACTCCAGATATAACAGACTGACACTAGCCCCCCGACACATAAACTACTGCAGCATAAATACTGGAGGCTGAGACAGGAGGGGTCAGGAGACACTGTGGCCCCATCCGATGATACCCGCGGATAGGGCAAAACAGTAGAAATACCCAAATTATAGAAAAACAAACATAGACTGCCCACCCAACTCATGCCCTGACCATACTAAATAAATACAAAACAAAGGAAATAAAGGTCAGAACATGACAATAAAACTGTCCTTCTTTAGACTAGTTGAGTACAGGCTGAAAATGGCCAGAAACAAAGAATTTTCATCTGAAACTCGTCAGTCTATTCTTGTTCTGAGAAATGAAGGCTATTCCATGTGAGAAATTGCCAAGAAACTGAAGATCTCGTACAACGCTGGGTACTACTCCCTTCACAGAACAGCTTAAACTGTCTCTAACCAGAATAGAAAGAGGAGTGGGAGGCCCCGGTGCACAACTGAGCAAGAGGACAAGTACATTAGAGTGACTAGTTTGAGAAACAGAGGCCTCACAAGTCCTCAATTGGCAGCATCATTAAATAGTACCCACAAAACAACAGTCTCAACGTCAACAGTGAAGAGGCGACTCCGGGACGCTGGCCTTATAGGCAGAGTTGTAAAGAAAAAGACATATCTTAGACTGGCCAATAAATAGAAAAGATTAAGATGAGCAAAAGAACACAGACACTGGACAGAGGAAGATTGGAAAAAAGTGTAATGGACATACAAATCTAAGTTTGAGGTGTTTGGATCACAAAGAAGAACATTCGTGAGACCCAGAAAAAAAATGAAAGGATGCTGGAGGAGTTCTTGACGCCATCTGTCAAGCATGTTAGAGGCAATGTGATGGTCTGGGGGGCTTTGGTGGTGGTAATGTGGGAGATTTGTACCGAGTTAAAGGGATCCTGAAGAAGGAAGGCTATCACTCCATTTTGCAAAGCCATGCCATACCCTGTGGATGGCACTTAATTGGAGCCCATTTCCTCCTACAACAGGACAATGACCCGAAGCACAGCTCCAAACTATGCAATAACTATTTAGGGAAGAAGAAGTCAGCTGGTATTCTGTCTATAATGAAATGGCCAGCACACAGTCACCGGATCTCAACCATATTGAGCTGTTGTGGGAGCAGCTTGACCGTACAGTACGTAAGAAGTGCCCATCAAGCCAATCCAACTTGTGGGTGGTGCTTCAGGAAGCATGGGGTGAAATCTCTTCAGATGACCTCAACAAACTGACAACTAGAAGCCAAAGGTCTGCAAGGCTGTAATTGCTGCAAACGGAGCATTCTTTGACGAAAGCAAAGTTTGAAGGACACAATCATTATTTCAATTAAAAATCATTATTTGTAACCTTGTCAACATTTTGACTACATTTTCTTTTCATTTTGCAACTCATTTCATGTATGTTTTCATGGAAAACAAGGACATTTCTAAGTGACCCCAAACTTTTCAACGGTAGTGTATACTTACTGTATATATGCAGTTGAAGTCGGAAGTTTACATACACTTAGGTTGGACTAATTAAAACTCATTTTCAACCACTCCACAAATTTCTTGTTAACAAACTATAGTTTTGGCAAGACGGTTAGGACATCTACTTTGTGCTTGACACAAGTAATTTTTCCAACAATTGTTTACAGACAGATTATTTCACTTATAATTCACTGTATCACATTTCCAGGGGGTCAGAAGTTTACATACACTAAGTTGACTGTGCCTTTAAACAGCTTGGAAAATTCCATAGCTTTAGAACCTTCTGTTAGAATAATTGACATCATTTGAGTCAATTGGAGGTGTACCTGTGGATGTATTTCAAGGCCTACCTTCAAACTCAGTGCCTCTTTGCTTGACATCATGGGAAAATCAAAAGAAATCAGCCAAGACCTCAAAAAAAGAATTGTAGACCTCCACAAGTCTGGTTCATCCTTGGGAGCAATTACGAACGCCTGAAGGTACCACGTTCATTTGTACTAACAGTAGCACAGAAGTATAAACACCATGGGACCACCCAGCCATAATACCGCTCAGGAAGGAGATGCATTCTGTCTCCTAGAGATGAACGTACTTTGGTGCAAAAAGTGCAAATCAATCCCAGAACAACAGCACAGGACCTTGTGAAGATGCTGGAGGATACAGGTACAAAAGTATCTAAATCCACAGTAAAACAAGTCCTATATCGACATAACCTGAAAGGCTGCTCAGCAAGGAAGAAGCCACTGCTCCAAAACCACCATAAAAAAGCCAGACTATGGTTTGCAACTGCACATGTGTCACGACTTCCGCCGAAGTCGGTCCCTCTCCTTGTTCGGGCAGTGTTCGGCAGTCAACGTCACTGACCTTCTAGCCATCGCTGATCCATTTTTAATTTTCCATTGGTTTTGTCTTGTCTTCCATCACACCTGGTTCCAATCCCATCAATTACATGTTGTGTATTTAACCTTTGTTTCCCCTCATGTCCTTGTCGGTGATTGTTTGTTGTATGTATTGGTGATAGTTATGTTCTGGTGTGCGACGGATTTTGCACCCTCTTCTTTTATTTTGTATACTTTGGTTTTCTGAGTTTTTGTATAGTCATTAAACTGCTCCATTTATACCAAGTTCACTCTCCTGCGCCTGACTTCCCTGCCACCAGCACGCACCCATAACAATATGCGGACAAAGATCGTACTTTTTAGAGAAATGTCCTCTGGTCTGATGAAACAAAAATATAACTGTTTGGCCATAATGACCATCGTTATGTTTGGAGGAAAAATGGGGACGCTTGCAAGACGAAGAACACCATCCCAACCGTGAAGCACGGGGGTGGCAACATCATGTTGTGGGGGTGCTTTGCTGCAGGAGGGACTGGTGCACTTCACAAAATAGATGGCATGATGAGGAGGAAAATGATGTGCATATATAGAAACAACATCTCAAGACATCAGTTAAAGCTTGGTTGTAAATGGGTCTTCCAAATGGACATTGACCCCAAGTATACTTCCAAGGTTGTGGCAAAATGGCTTAAGGACAACAAAGTCAAAATATTGGAGTGACCATCACAAAGCACTAACCTCAATCCCAGAGAAAATGTGTGGGCAGAACTGAAAAAACGTGTGCGAGCAAGGAGGCCTACAAACCTGACTCAGTTGCACCAGCTCGTCAATCTGGTCTCGACTTTTACCATGTTGTTATGAATACATTTTTCAACACAGTTTAATATGATTCAGTGATTCATTTCATATTTTATGTTGATATGAAATTACTTAGGATTTATTGTGTTATACACCTACTTTCCCCCACTAAAATGCCAAAGGTCTCTGCATTTCTTTCCCTCTTATAGAACATATTGAATAGAATACATTACTCTGTACAGCTAGGAGGTATGAGGGGTCTTTGGGTGGCAGCCACCAATATACCCTGTTTGCCCTCCTCAATGGCACCGTTTATTCACACACACACACACACACACACATTGCACGCACACACATACGCACACTCCACAGTGACAAGGTGACAGCACCGTTTATTCACCCCGCTCTGACAAGGGTACCGAGGTGTCCCTGTCCTGTCAGCAGAGTTAACCCAATCCATATTTCTAAAGGAGGGACTCATGTTTGCCTCTCTACTTATTTCTTTGTCACACTAACTGTGGTTTAATGAGAGTGATGGTGGAGGGTGATATATGCATACAGGAAAAACTCTGAGAACACAGCCACTTGGTAAACCACAAAATTATAAATCTTATGTAAACTGAAAGGTCAACTGAAGCACTTGGGGGGTGGGAAAAACCTTTGCTGTTTTTCTGTCTGTACTTTAAAATGGGAAATGTAGAAACTGGTGGAAATACTATATAGAAATACTATATGTAAATGCCATATGGAAATACTATATATAAATTGTCCAGAATCATGTGACTAAGTGTGGTTCTGTACTCATGCCCTCCAACTGTACAGTGCAAGCCCATTCCAAACTCTCAAACACTCTCCTACTTATGAACTCATCAACAGAGACACCACTGCTTTTTTGGTGGTTTCCAGTCAAAATATGAGTGTCTGTTGCTGGTCAATTTGACAGCTGAATTTGGGGAGCCAGAGGGGTTGTAGGACTCAACAATGCCTAGATGAAAGCCAACCGTTGCCAGGGTGACCGAACTTGTGCCATCTGTGAATAAATCTCTTTGCATTGTTTCCAAGGCAACAACTGGAGAAAGAGGCTGAGGCTGAGAGAGAGAAGGGGGAGGCTGAGGCTTAGAGAGAGAAGGGGGATGCTGTAGCTGAGAGAGAGAAGGGGGAGGCTGAGCCTGAGAGGGTGAAGGGGGATGCTGTGGCTGAGAGAAGGGGGAGGCTCAGGCTGAGAGAGAGAAGGGTGATGTTGTGGCTGAGAGAAGGGGGAGGGCTGAGTCTGAGAGAGAGACGGGGATGCTGTGGCTGAGAGAGGGAAGGGGAGGCTAAAGCTGAGAGAGAGAAGGGGGATGCTGTAGCTGAAAGAGAGAAGGGGGATGCTGTGGCTGAGAGAAGGGGGATGCTGTGGCTGAGAGAAGGGGGAGACTGAGGCTGAGAGAGAGAAGGGGATGCTGAGGGTAGTGTGGATAGAGCTATAGGTTTTGGTTTGATTCTTCTTCCCATGTCTGTGCTGTTTATGTTCAATAATTATTTGCATGGGTGAAGTCATAAGATATAAATCCTCCAAAACAAAGTTACTCAGCAGATTATATTAAGGCAGATGCATCAATATATGTTAGAGAGGGTAACTATAAGAAACAACGGTTCTTGGCAATGTTTGAGGTGTTTTGATGTGCAGTTTGTGGAAGAGACTGTAAGACCAGTAGCTCTTTCCAGATTACAGAAGGAGTATGAAAAATGAGATTTACTGTGGGGATGATTCAATTTTAAACAAACAACAACTTTAAAGGCTTTATGAAGCCTTTATCAACCTTTCATAAAACCTTCATAGAAACTGCATAAACAATTTCTGAGAAAATGTCATGGTATAACTATAGTAGATGGAAAAGCCTTTGGCTAAGCACCTCTCAAATCACCCTGTATGGAGTATGATTTCACTTATAAATGATTTGTAAAGCATTTATGTAATGCCTATGAAGACTTTATTAAGCCTTAAAAGTTGTTGTTCATTTCAATTGAGACCATAGTGATGTTTCTTTATTGTTGATTGAAGTTGCTCTTTAATAGAGATATGTTATGGATTCCTGGTGTGTGATAATTTATTGCATATATTTAGCAGTGATGAATAATGAGTTCTCTCTCAGATTCCACCATATAAACCTGGTTTAACCAACAAATTCCAAAAAAACACTCTTTCTTTGCTCAGTACAATCTATTCTAAAATATATAACTTAAGTTTTGTTCAGGTCCAGTTACTTGATTAAAGAGGATATATAAATTCATTTGGACTATCTGCTGGACATAACTTAAAGAGATTTAACATTTTTCCCATTTAGTTTCTCAATGTCTACAAATGTACTGTACATGTGTTGAGAAACATTTAATTAACATTGAGTTAAGTCACCAATGATGATTGGCCTGATGACAGGCTCACAATTTAATAATTTGAACTACCATTTAATTCAAAAGCAAAAAATGTAATATACACATTTCAAAATTGTTATTTTTGAAGTGCTGAATAGAAAGAATAGTAATTTTCTATACTTGACTATAACTTGGAATTAACATTTGTGTCATTTGTATCCATTGGCAAGTTCTGAGCATGTTGAGAAATATGTCAGTCTTACAGTTTCATTATCTGTGTCCAGTAAATATTGATATTGATAAATTCTCAATTTAGTTATTTTAGTCCACTGGTTCCACTTACACAGAACTAGCCTACGCCTTGACCTCTTTCTCCCCTCTCTCTCCAGATGAAATCCTGCGACTATTGGATTAACTGCTTGTTAAAATAACAAAATTGAGAATATATCATTATTTTGTGTTTTGGTGATTAAACCAAATGTACTCATTATGTTTCATAGTAGACTTGGGGCTCTATTCAATCCACATCGTGGAAGTTCAGCTTTACTGATGGATTGAAATTTAAAGGTAATGTTTGTGCAAATGGCTCTGAGATACGAATAATAAGGTCATGCATGTAACGATAGCTAGCGAGCCAGCTAGGTAAACAATCAACCATAATCACAACTCAAGATGTTCCCCAGTTTCTGTGTTGTTGTGGGTTTATATGTGTGTGTATTTCAGGAAATGGCCTGGATTCCTGAAGCAGCTGATTGGTCATCCCCATCGCTGATTGGAGCTCTGACCCCTCCCTCTTGTCAGGGGATACAGCTGTCTCTGCATTACCAACTCCTTCTATAGCTTGATAAAAGCCAGTGTTCCTTCATCAGGAAGGAGAGCTTCTGTTTATGTCCTCTGTTGGTTAGTGAATGTTTTGTTGATATTATTTTGTAGCTGCTCTTTCATAGGTATGCCAATAGGACTTAGTGTTTTTGGTTAATTGAAATTGTTCACATAAATTATTCTGTTTAATTTGTTCCCAGGGGGGAAGGGAAAGCACCTAGAGAGTGTTTAGGCAAGAGGCCTGCGGGCATACATAACCCGTAGTATTTAATCTGTCTATGCACACTAGGTAAGACCTGTGCAGACCACCCCCTGTATTTTGGTTAACACGCCCGGTGGTGCTAAAGGTTTGGTAAGTAGTGGTAAGGCAGGTAAGGTAGGAGAGGGGACTGTTTCATTTTTATTTTATTTGCTTTGATTCCATCCAGCCCCTTTTCCCCACATTACCATGTTAAGGAATACTTTTTCTCTGCCTCTGTCGTCCTCCCCTTTCACTCCACGGGGAGTTGAGATGTAGCAGGGTGTTGCGTTCTCTCCTCCAAGAGGCGTATGTAACACCTGCATGAATTTTAAGGTAGCTAACCAACCAGGTTCAATGTTATCTAGCTAACATTAGACTATAGCTAGCCAAGCAAATGGCTCTCTGTCAAAATTAGAAACATGTTATATCTGAAAATGTAGCTAGAAAATGTAGCTAGCTACACTATCTTACATCATTCATGGTTGGACACGTCTCCTGCCGGATGCCATGGTTGCCCCTAGTTTGAAGATGTAATCCGGAGACAGGTGTTTTCTCCATCTCCTTAGCTATCATACTCAAATTCCACTGATTTCAATACTAAGTCCTCCAGATAGTGGAGAGCAACATTTATGCAGTTTTAATAAACAATACACTTTTTAAAAAGCTGTGTTATACAGGATTACCAAAACATACTGACAAGCTCAAAATGAGAGAAGCGTGCGATACATGGCAGATCAACTCAAACTCATCTCTCAGCATGTCCAGCCTGCTCATTATCTTAGCCAGTAATGGTTAGTGGAAAGGTTGCTGACTTTTTCTTTGGCTAACCCAACTAGGCTCGTAATTTAACAATTGTATTCATATTTACAGATGGCATACACGTTTGTTATTAAAGCACATGGAAGTTCACATGTTTGAGAAGGAATTTGTGCCAAAAAACACGTTTAGATTTTTTTTTAAGTGTTAGTTTACATTCAAACGGTTCTCCTTAGAAGTATTGACCCGTACGCCCATAGGCCTAGTTTCCTGAAACGTGTCACAATTGGCTGAGTGAATGAGTAGAAGATGTCCTTCTTTTCAACCTTCTTTTCAAAGTGATTGACAAAGTCGCCAGCAGAGGAAGGAGGGAGGGAGTGGACGATTAAGGAGGGATGAGAAGGTGTTTCATTATCGTTATACAGTATACAGATAGGTCAGGTATTATAAAGCAGTTGGTTACTGTATAAACAATTGAAGCACTGGCTGATGGGGAATGATGCACTATTAACCACATCCATATTTGATATTTTCACAAGTATGTGGTGAATTTTCTAAACACTTCATACAACACTTCAAATTGGTAACACTTGTAATACAGCTAGTCTTACATTCAAACTTTTCACTGTGCATTCATTTTGGTTGTAGACATATTTCACCACATAACCATTGACTAGGGGCTCTTTTCAATCTCTAAAGCGGCAGCGTTAAAGATTCGACAATAGTAATGTAAAGGTCATTTGCGATTGAGCCAACATATTCAGTGTTTACCATGAATGCAGTCCCTTTTGATGCCTTTTGATTTCAATCAAGCAGTAAAGCTGAACTTCCGCGATGTGGATTGAATAGAGCCCCAAGTCTACTGTGAAATATAATGCGTACATTGGTTTAATCACCAAAACACCAAATAATGATATATTCTCAATTTTGTTATTTTAACAAGCCGTTAATCCAATAGTCGCAGGATTTCATCTGGAGAGAGAGGGGAGAAATAGGTCAAGGCGTAGGGTAGTTCTGTGTAAGTGGACTCAATAGGCTGAGTGAATGAGGAGCGGTTGTCGTCAACCTTTTTAAAGTGGTTGACAAAGTCACCCGCAGAGAGGGAGTGGATGATTAAAGAGGGAGGAGAAGGTGGAAAATAGTTTCCTAGAGTTAGAGGTATAAGGTTGAAATTTAGAATGATAGAAAGTGGCTTTAGGGTGCTTCCTGAGTGGTGCAGCAGTCTAAGGCACTGCATCACCATGCTAGAGGCGTCACTACAGTTCGATCCCGGGCTATAGCACAACCGGCTATGATCGAGAGTCCCATAGGGCGGCGTACAATTTGCCCAGCGTGGTCCGAGTGGAGGGTTTGGCTGGGGGGGCTTTACTTGGCTCATCGCACTCTAGCGGTTCCTTGTGGCAGGCCGGGCGCCTGCAGGTTGACCTCGGTTGTCAGGTGAACAGTGTTTCCTCCGACATATTGATGCAGCTGGCTTCCGGGTTAAGCGGGCGGTTGTTATCCTCTTGAAGCTAGGGGGCACTATTTTTATTTTTGGAAAAATAACGTTTCTCAGGACCAGATGCTAGAATATGCATATAATTGACAGCTTAGGATAGAAACACTCTAAAGTTTCCAATACTGTAAAAATATTGTCTGTGAGTATAACAGAACTGATATTGCAGGCGAAATCCTGAGAAAACTCCAATCAGGAAGTGACTCTTATTTTGAAACCCCTGTCTTTCTATGCATCCCTATTGCCCATTGAAAGGGATATCAACCAGATTCCTTTTTCTGTGGCTTCCCTAAGGTGTCTACAGCCTTTAGACGTAGTTTCAGGCCTTTATTTTGAAGAATGAGCGTAAACGTCCACATTGCGTAAGTGGTCAGTTGTTGGCTCTCAGTGTGATTTTTGTGCTAAACAGAGAGGTAGCCATTTTTCCTACCAGTCCTAGTGAAAAGCCAACTGTCCCGGTTGATATATTATCGAATAGATATTTGAAAAACACCTTGAGGACTGATTATAAAAAACGTTTGCCATGTTTCTGTCGATATTATGGATATAATTTGGAATTTTTGTCTAAAATCAAAATCAAATCAAATCAAATCGAATTTTATTTGACACATACACATGGTTAGCAGATGTTAATGCGAGTGTAGCGAAATGCTTGTGCTTCTAGTTCCGACAATGCAGTAATAACCAACAAGTAATCTAACTAACAATTCCAAAACTACTGTCTTATACACAGTGTAAAGGGGATAAAGAATATGTACATAAGGATATATGAATGAGTGATGGTACAGAGGAGCATAGGCAAGATACAGTAGATGGTATCGAGTACAGTATATACATATGAGATGAGTATGTAAACAAAGTGGCATAGTTAAAGTGGCTAGTGATACATGTATTACATAAGGATGCAGTCGATGATATAGAGTACAGTATATACGTATGCATATGAGATGGATAATGTAGGGTAAGTAACATTATATAAGGTAGCATTGTTTAAAGTGGCTAGTGATATATTTACATTTCCCATCAATTCCCATTATTAAAGTGGCTGGAGTTGAGTCAGTGTCAGTGTCAGTGTGTTGGCAGCAGCCACTCAATGTTAGTGGTGGCTGTTTAACAGTCTGATGGCCTTGAGATAGAAGCTGTTTTTCAGTCTCTCGGTCCCAGCTTTGATGCACCTGTACTGACCTCGCCTTCTGGATGATAGCGGGGTGAACAGGCAGTGGCTCGGGTGGTTGATGTCCTTGATGATCTTTATGGCCTTCCTGTAACATCGGGTGGTGTATGTATCCTGGAGGGCAGGTAGTTTGCCCCTGGTGATGCGTTGTGCAGACCTCACTACCCTCTGGAGAGCCTTACGGTTGTGGGCGGAGCAGTTGCCGTACCAGGCGGTGATACAGCCCACCAGGATGCTCTCGATTGTGCATCTGTAGAAGTTTGTGAGTGCTTTTGGTGACAAGCCGAATTTCTTCAGCCTCCTGAGGTTGAAGAGGCGCTGCTGCGCCTTCTTCACGATGCTGTCTGTGTGAGTGGACCAATTCAGTTTGTCTGTGATGTGTATGCCGAGGAACTTAAAACTTGCTACCCTCTCCACTACTGTTCCATCGATGTGGATAGGGGTGTTCCCTCTGCTGTTTCCTGAAGTCCACAATCATCTCCTTAGTTTTGTTGACGTTGAGTGTGAGGTTATTTTCCTGACACCACACTCCGAGGGCCCTCACCTCCTCCCTGTAGGCCGTCTCGTCGTTGTTGGTAATCAAGCCTACCACTGTTGTGTCGTCCGCAAACTTGATGATTGAGTTGGAGGCGTGCGTGGCCACGCAGTCGTGGGTGAACAGGGAGTACAGGAGAGGGCTCAGAACGCACCCTTGTGGGGCCCCAGTTTTGAGGATCAGCGGGGTGGAGATGTTGTTGCCTACCCTCACCACCTGGGGGCGGCCCGTCAGGAAGTCCAGTACCCAGTTGCACAGGGCGGGGTCGAGACCCAGGGTCTCGAGCTTGATGACGAGCTTGGAAGGTACTATGGTGTTGAATGCCGAGCTGTAGTCGATGAACAGCATTCTCACATAGGTATTCCTCTTGTCCAGATGGGTTAGGGCAGTGTGCAGTGTGGTTGAGATTGCATCGTCTGTGGACCTATTTGGGCGGTAGGCAAATTGGAGTGGGTCTAGGGTGTCAGGTAGGGTGGAGGTGATATGGTCCTTGACTAGTCTCTCACAGCACTTCATGATGACGGAAGTGAGTGCTACGGGGCAGTAGCCGTTTAGCTCAGTTACCTTAGCTTTCTTGGGAACAGGAACAATGGTGGCCCTCTTGAAGCATGTGGGAACAGCAGACTGGTATAGGGATTGATTGAATATGTCCATAAACACACCGGCCAGCTGGTCTGCGCATGCTCTGAGGGCGCGGCTGGGGATGCCGTCTGGGCCTGCAGCCTTTCGAGGGTTAACACGTTTAAACGTCTTACTCACCTCGGCTGTAGTGAAGGAGAGTCTGCATGTTTTCGTTGCAGGCCGTGTCAGTGGCACTGTATTGTCCTCAAAGCGGGCAAAAAAGTGATTTAGTCTGGCTGGGAGCAAGACATCCTGGTCCGTGACTGGGCTGGATTTCTTCTTGTAGTCCGTGATTGACTGTAGACCCTGCCACATGCGTCTTGTGTCTGAGCCGTTGAATTGAGATTCTACTTTGTCTCTGTACTGACGCTTAGCTTGTTTGATAGCCTTGCGGAGGGAATAGCTGCACTGATTGTATTCGGTCATGTTACCAGTCACCTTGCCCTGATTAAAAGCAGTGGTTCGCGCTGAAAAAGAGGGTAAAATAAAATGTAGGTGGCTTTAGCAGCATACAGTATACAAAGGAAGTGAAGATAGAGAGGAGGGAGTGAAAGGATGATCGGTCCTCCCAAAGGTTAGTTTTCCTCAATTTCCGCTCAGCTGCCTCAGTAGCCCTGTTATGTAAACTCACAATGTGGAAAGGGGAAAGTGCGAGTCATAGGATGCAGAAAGGAAAGAGAGTAGTGTCAAAGAGGCAGAATAGGGAGACAGGAGGGAAAAGGATTTAGCAGAAGGGGCAGATGATAGGATAAAAGAGAGTAGTGAGCAAAGATGGCAAGGGCGCATGAAACTCTTTCCCTTGTATGGGTTGGGTTGGTGGAGAGGGAGACTGAAAAGGAAACAGTAGTGATCAAAGACCTGGAGGGGGTTTGTAGTTAGATTAGTAGGCGAACAGCCTCTTATAAAGATGAGCTAAAGCGTATCGTCTACCTTGTATAGAGTATAGTGTATAGAGCAGTGGTGTAAAGTACTTAAGTAAAATATATTTGAAAGTACTACTTAAGTAGTTTGAGGTATCTGTACTTAACTTTACTATTTATGGGAAGGATGGTTATCTGAATCAGGGTTAGTTTGGCAGCTAGGGTGAAAGAGGAGCAATTACAATAGAGGAAACCAAGTCTCGATTTAACTGCAGCTTTGAGCCTGCCACTTTGATATGTGCTGAGAGAAGGACAGTGTACCGTCTAGCCATACTCCCAAGTACTTGTATGAGGTGACTACGTCAAGCCCTAAACCATCAGAGGTAGTAATTACACCTGTGTGGAGAGAGGCATTCTTCATACCAAACCACAAACTTTATTTTGGAGGTGTTCAGAACAAGGCTAAGGGTAGAGAAAGCTTTGTTGTACAGCGTTTAACACAAGATCCGGGGAGGGGCCAGCTGAGTATAAGACTGTATTATCTGCATATAAATGGATGAGAGAGCTTCCTACTGCCTGAGCTATGTTGTTGATGTAAATTGAGAAGAGCCTTGGGGTACTCCCTTGGTGACAGGCAGTGGCTGAGACAGCAGGTTTTCTGACTTTATACACTGCACTCTTTGAGAGAGGTAGTTAGCAAACCAGGCCAAAGACCCATCAGAGATACCCATACTCCTTAGCTGCCACACAAGAATGGAATGGTCTACCGTATCAAAAGCTTTGGCCAAGTTAATAAAAATAGCAGCACAACATTGCTTAGAATCAAGGGCAATGGTGACATCATTGAGGACCTTTAATTAAGGTTGCAGTGACACATCCGTAACCTGAGCGGAAACCAGATTGCATACCCGAGAGAATACTACAGACATCAAGAAAGCCAGTCAGTTGATTATTGACAAGTTTTTCCAACACTTTTGATAAACAGGGCAAAATAGAAATAGGCCTATAACAGTTAGGATCAGCTTGATCTCCCCCTTTAAATAAAGGACGAACCTTGGCTGCCTTCCAAGCAATGGGAACCGCCCCAGAAAGGAGAGACAGGTTAAAAAGGTCAGAGACAGGCTTGGCAATGATGAGGGCACCAACCTTAAAGAAGTTTAAGGAGATCATTTAGCACCTCGGAGTCTCTCTTTCAGTTCAAAGGGGAGCCATTGTGGGATTGAGCTGTTGATGGGGTAGCATTGTTTTTAAGCTGTCCCCATAATGGATACATTGGCTGGCAGTACTGTTTTTCTTCCGGATTCCCAGATTCACTGTAAATAAACACCCGTGCACAGAAATACTTCGTGGCTCCGCCATCTTTTTATTTCATAGAGGTTAGGCTTCTGGCCTACTCTACGTGACAATGACAATTGAGTACTTTTTCCACCACTGGTATAGTGTATACAGTAAGGTCTAAATTGAATAGTATAGAGTATAGTGTATAGAGCATAGTGTATAAAGCTGTCATTTTTTTGTTTTTTTACCTTTACTTAACCAGGCAAGTCAGTTAAGAACAAATTCTTATTTTCAATGACGGCCTAGGAACAGTGGGGTAACTGCCTGTTCAGGGGCAGAACGAAAGATTTATACCTTGTCAGCTCAGGGATTTGAACTTGCAACCTTTCGGTTACTAGTCCAACGCTCTAACCACTAGGCTACCCTGCCGCCCCATGATACATGATTCCATTATTTCATAGTTTTGATGTCTTCACTATTATACTACAATGCAGAAAATAGTAAAAATAAAGAAAAAACATTTAATAAGTAGGTGTGTCCAAACTTTTGACTGGTACTGTAGTATGTTGTATAGTGCATATAGTATTATGCATAGTGTATATAATACAGTGTATAGTGTGAAGAGTACATAGTATTATGTATAGAGTATAGTGGATAGAGTATTATGTATTGTGTATGATGTATAGTGTATAGAGCATAGTGTATAGAGTATTATGTATAGTGTATATAGTATAGTGCATAGCAGAGGTGGGACCAAGTCATTGTTTCACAAGTCACAAGTAAGTCTCAAGTCTTAGCACTCAAGTCCCAATTCAAGTCCCAAGTCAAGACAGGCAAGTCCGAGTCAAGCATCAAGTCAAGTCTCATGTCTTTCACTTTGAGTTGAGTCCTGAACAGGTCATAATGTGCACTTCACCAAATGTAATACAATTTCATATTTTTAACAAGACTGAGGGTTTGTATATTACATTTACGCAAATCATGAAAACTATATATTTATTAATTACTTTCCAAATAAACATTATATTTCCATGGAAGTACATGGGTAGCCATGAGAAAGACCCCCCCCAATTGTGATTGACTATCGAGGATCGTTATGGGGTGCAATCGGGGATGTAGGCTTGTACACAATCGCCCAACCTTGTTTTAGGAACATCAGGCAGGATTTAGGCTACCAACTGCCTAGCCAGTTGTATCTCAATCTTGGGTGCAATGATCACGTTCCCGCACTGACTGACTGTGTGGAGGCTCATTGATTTAACGTTACGTTAGCCTACATGCTACACTAGTAAAGTCATAAAATATATAGCTGTCGGCTACATTAGCCACAACTTATCTTTCTTTGTGCAGCTTCAAATATCGAACAAAGTTGGAAATTGTTGCGCCTCTGTCTCTAATTTTCTTCCCGCATGTTTTGCAAGTTGCAATTCTTTTTCTGTTGATACAGTGTCTTCTTTATCATCTTTCCAAGGGACCTATCTGAATTCACCCGCTGATGTTCCTCTGCACTGTCACGCACAACTTTCTGTAAGCTGGCACAATTTGATTGGTTGCTGTCCGATTCTAACTGTAATCCATTAAATGAAGAGTTGATGCGCTGCACACTTTTTTAAATAGCATCATTTTTAATATTTGGGCTTGGGGAGTTCAAGTCAGGTTGAGTCATAAGGCTCAAGTCCAAGTCAAGTTACGAGTCATTGGTGTCAAAGTGGAGTTGCAGTCATAATATTTGTGACTCGAGTCCAAGTCATGTGACTCGAGTCCACACCTCTGGTGCATAGTGTATACTGTATAATATAGTGTATAGAGTACAGTGCATACTGCATAGTGCATAGTGTGTAGTGCATAGTGTATAGAGTATAGTGCATAGTGTATAGAGTACAGTGTATGTAGTAAAGTGCATAGTATATAGAGTATAGTGTATAGAGTATTATGTATAGTGTTTATAGTATAGTGTACCGTGTATAGAGTATAGTTCAAAATGTATAGATTATATTGTATAGTGCATAGTTTATAGAGTATAGTGTATAGTGCATAGAGTATAGTGTATAGAATATTATGTGTCGTGTTTATAGTATAGCGTACAGTGTATAGAGTATAGTGCATAGTGTATAGAGAATACTGTATATAGTATAGTGTATATAGTATAGTGTATGGAGTATTATTATCAAGAGAACATTTGTCACGACTTCCGCCAAAGTTGGTGCCTCTCCTTGTTCGGGCGGCGTTCGGCGGTTGTCGTCACCGGCTTTCTAGCTGCCACCAATCTACGTTTCTTTTTCTATTTGTTTTGTCTTGATTCTACACACCTGGTTCCCATTACGTTATAATTCTTTTCGCTATTTAACCCTCTGGTTCCCAATATGTTTTGTGCGTGATTGTTCCTGGTTGAGTGTTATTAGACTGCTGTGTCGTTGTGTGTTTTCCCTGCGTGGATTTTTATCGTTTTCTTTTCGAGTAAAGTACGTTATTTTACTCAGTTCTGTGTCCTGCGCCTGACTCCATCCTCACCGCTGCACACTGACACTTGACAACATTCCTGGTCATCCCTACTGACTCTGATCTGGTGGACTCACTAAAAACATGCTTGGTTTATAAATTATGTCTGACTGTTGGAGTGTGCCCCTGGCTATCTGTAAATAAAAAAACAAGACAATGGTGCCTTCTGAATTGCTTAATAGAAGGATTTTTTAATTATTTATACTTTTACTTTTTATACTTAAGTATATTTAGCAATTACATTTACTTTTGATACTTAAGTATATTTAAAGCCAAATCCTTTTAGACTTTTACTCAAGTAGGATTTTACTGGGTGACTTTCACTTTTACTTGAGTCATTTTCTATTAAGGTGTCTTTAGTATGACAATTTGGTACTTATTCTACCACTGGTGTAGAGTATAGTGTATAGTGTATATTGTATAGTGTATAGAGTATAGTGTAGTATGTATAGTGCATACTGTTTCGATTATAGAGTACAGAGTATAGTGTATAGAGTATGTTGTATGGTGTATATGGTATAGTGTACAGAGCATAGTGTATAGAGTATAGTGCATATTGTATAGACTATAGAGTATTATGTATAGTGTATATAGTATAGTGTAAAGAGTATAGAGTATTATGTATAGTGTATAGAGCATAGTGTATAGAGTATAGTGTATAGAGTATATATTATAGAGTACAGTTGTGGCCAAACGTTTTGAGAATGACACAAAAATGTATTTCCACAAAGTTTGCTGCTTCAGTGTCTTTAGATATTTTTGTCAGATGTTACTATGGAATACTGAAGTATAATTACAAGCATTTCATAAGTGTCAAAGGCTTTTATTGGCAATGACATTAAGTTGATGCAAAGAGTCAATATTTGTAGTGTTGACCCTTCTTTTTCAAGACCTCTGCAATCCGCCCTGGCATGCTGTCAATTAACTTCTGGGCCACATCCTGACTGATGGCAGCCCATTCTTGTATAATCAATGCTTGGAGTTTGTCAGAATTTGTGGGTTTTTGTTTGTCCACCCGCCTCTTGAGGATTGACCACAAGTTCTCAATGGGATTAAGGTCTGGGGAGTTTCCTGGCCATGGACCCAAAATATTGATGTTTTGTTCCCCGAGCCACTTATCAATTTTGCCTTGCTCCATCATGCTGGAAAAGACATTGTTCATCACCAAACTGTTCCTGGATGGTTGGGTGAAGTTGCTCTCGGAGGATGTGTTGGTATCATTCTATATTCATGGCTGTGTTCTTAGGCACAATTGTGAGTGAGCCCACTCCCTTGGCTGAGAAGCAACCCCACACATGAATGGTCTCAGGAGGCTTTACTGTTGGCATGTCACAGGACTGATGGTAGCACTCACCTTGTCTTCTCCGGACAAGCCTTTTTCCAGATGCCCCAAACAATCGGAAAGGGGATTCATCAGAGAAAATGACTTTACCCCAGTCCTCAGCCGTCCAAATCCTGTACCTTTCGCAGAATATCAGTCTGTCCCTGATGTTTTTCCTGGAGAGAAGTGGCTTCTTCTTGTCATCAGGCCATCCTCCAAAAGTCTTTGCCTCACTGTGCGTGCAGATGCACTCATACCAGCCTGCTGCCATTCCTGAGCAAGCTCTGTACTGGTGGTGCCCTGATCCTGCAGCTGAATTAACTTTAGGAGACGGTCCTGGCGCTTGCTGGACTTTCTTGGGCGCCCTGTAGCCTTCTTCACAACAATTGAACTGCTCTCCTTGAAGTTCTTGATGATCCGATAAATGGTTGATTTAAGTGCAATCTTACTGGCAGCAATATCCTTGCCTGTGAAGCCCTTTTTGTGCAAAGCAATGATGTCGGCACATGTTTCCTTGCAGGTAACCAATGTTTGACAGAGGAGGAACAATGATTCCAAGCACCACCCTTCTTTTGAAGCTTCCAGTCTGTTATTCGAACTCAATCAGCTTGACAGAGTGATCTCCAGCCTTGTCCTCTTCAACACTCATACCTGTATTAACGAGAGAATCACTGACATGATGTCAGCTGGTCCTTTTGTGGCAGGACTGAAATGCAGTGGAAGTGTTTTTTGGGGGATTCAGTTCATTTGCATGTTAAAGAGGGACTTTGCAATTAATTGCAATTCATCTGATCACTCTTCATGACATTCTGGGGTATATGCAAATTGCCATCATACAAACTGAGGCAGCAGACTTTGTGAAAATTCATATTTGTGTCATTTGCAAAACTTTTGGCCACGACTGTATAGTGTATAGAGTATTTTTTATTTTTTCCCCTTTATTTAACCAGGTAGGCCAGTTGAGAACAAGTTCTCATTTACAACTGCGACCTGGCCAAGATAAAGCAAAGCTGTGCGACACAAACAACACAGAGTTACACATGGAATAAACAAATGCACAGTCAATAACACAATAAAAAAGTTTATATACAGTGTGTGCAAATGAAGTAAGATTAGGGAGGTAAGGCAATAAATAGGCCATACTGGCAAAATAATTACAATTTAGTAATCAAACACTGGAGTGAAAGATGTGCAGAAGATGAATGTGCAAGTAGAGATATTGGGATGCAAAGGAGCCCCCCCCCCAAAAAAAAACAATATGGGGATGAGATAGTTGGATGGGCTATTTACAGATGGGCTATGCACAGGTGCAATTATCTGTAAGCTGCTCTGACAGCTGATGCTTAAAGTTAGTGAGGGAGATATGAGTCTCCAGCTTCAGTGACTTTTGCAGTTCGTTCCAGTCATTGGCAGCAGAGAACTGGAAGGAGAGGAGGCCAAAGGAGGAATTGGCACACACACTCAAATACACACAATCCCCATTCCTCTGAATTTTTGCTCAGCAGCTAAAGTGGGGAACAGCTAAAGCTCAGCACAGAGTGAAAGTCAAGTGTTATTCCACCGGGACTCAGTGCTTAGTGGAGCAATTAGAAACGCATGCATTTTCTACCACCACACATCCTCAAACACACACACACACACACACACACAATTCTCCTGAAGCACAGTATTTTCAACATCTGTGTAACGACACAACACACTCTTCCACACATTCTTCCAGACATTGTGCTTACAGTAAGCTGAAGGAAAAACTCCATAAATAGCGTACAGATATCAGTTAACAGATAACACAGCACATTAGTTTCAAGGGGGAATGCATAGGGCTTTAAAAGCATGAAAATTATCCCCAGTGTACCATAGAAACACTGCCTTACATTTAGTATGCGAGGAGCTACAGTGTAGGTACATTACTATCACACACACACAAGTGTACGAGTCTGCTTCCCCTACTACATATTTTAACATCCACTTACCGTTGTCAAGCAGAGAGGAAAAACACGTACACTTTTCAGGTACAGAGAAAAATAACATCATTGTTCAGTTTGACTTATATTCTTAACTTGTGCAAAGTTTGATAGAAAACGGGTTATAGAAATAAAGTCACACACTATGCTCCCATTGAATCAGTAAACCTGATGACCAAATGGAAGAACAGAGATTCCAGTGTTCACATTGGACAATTAAATATCTCAGAGTGGAGAGAATACAAATTAGGATAGAAAGCACATGTAACGGCTGTTGGTGGAAGAAGGTGAGGACCAAGGTGCAGCGTGGTACATGTTTGGCATTTTATTAAATATAACTGAACACTAAATACAAAGTAACAAAAAGCACAACCGAACCAGCTCCGTCAGGTGCAACACACACTAAACAGAAAATAACTACCCACAAAACCCATGTGGGCAAGAGCTACCTAAGTATGGTTCTCAATCAGAGACAACAACAGACAGCTGTCCCTGATTGAGAACCATACCAGGTCAAGAAATACAAAAACATAGAAAAAAGAACATAGAACGCCCACCCTAGTCATAGCCTGGCCTAACCAAAATAGAGAATAAAAAGCCTCTCTACGGCCAGGGCGTGACAGCACAGGTAGGTATACTAAACGTAGTCATTTTTCTTGAACAACTGATTTGGAAAAACTCTGGGCCCTAGTAATGACATTACAAGTAATTAAATGAGTATTTGCTATCACTAGGGCTCAGAGATTATCCTGTTAAATTCACCTGGCCAGGAAAAGCTCTGGGCCTAATTGTATAGTCCTCTCTGACTGACAGACCCACACAACCAAAAATATACAGTATTTCTGAGCTCAAACTTTGTATGAAAGTAATTCAAAGTATTCCTTCTCTGCTGCCTTCTTAATAGGCTTGTCAAGCAGCCCTAGGTAAAGAAAACCATCTTAATTATAATGAAGTCTATGGGCTTGTCTGATATTCACACTACACCAGAGGTCTAGAATAACAAAGGCAAGTGTTCATGGTTTAACATGATGCAAACGTGCCTTAGGAAAAGGGACATCTCTGGTTGTGCTGTTGCTCCTTAAAAATGTATTTTGTGATGCTGGTTGTTCCTCCGCCACATTTCTTGTTCTTCAAAAATGCACTTTTACTTCTGTCTTCATTTCAGATAACTTTCAGGGGTGTCCAGAAAAACCCTGCACGAATTAACAAGCCCAGCCACAACCCAAAGATATCGCCCTCGGGGGAGTGTGTAACAAATCCACAATGGGTAAAGTCATTCCAGAAACATCATTATCAGATTCATCTTTATCATTCTCTGTTGTTCCTCAGATTTAGCCACCCTTTGGCCGGGACCAACCTGTCCATGCTGGGCTCCTCCCTGTCCTGGTCTCTCCTCCCTGGCCTGGTCTCTCCTCCCTGCCACCCTGCTCTGGGCACAGGGCCAGGGTTCACAGATGGCTGTGTGTGTCGATGATGAAGCGCCTGTCTCTATGTTAAATTAAATGTGAATGCCAGTTTAGTCTTCTAACAGTGCTCAGCTAAGCCTTGGCTCAAAGAGACACACTCACAAAAGTGTTAAGGGAAGCTACAGGTACCTTATTGTGTCTAGTATCTTTATCAAATGGTATGCTCCTATAGTTGTATTATGTATCTTGAGGTGGCCCTATGGATAGGTGATCAACGTTAACCATAATCAAAGGACCAAAGCATGTTAATATTGCCTTGTAAATATTCAGTTTTCAGCAAGAAGTCTGATTAAAAGTACACGATTCCCCTACACATCTCTCCAACTGACACATCTGTCTCCACACCTGGACCATGTCACGCTTCACAGCCAGGTGGCGGCGGCGAGCCCACAGACTTTTATAACACATATAACCTTAGCCAATCAGATCTCAGCATGGAGAAACCCCTCCAAAACGACGATCCACACTGCTGCACCCAATTACTCTCCTCCCAAATCAGAACACTCATCATCATAATCCCCTCCCCTGAAAAAGATTACCGGGTAAGTGAATAAAGTACATAAATCCCCATGGAAATCTGTGTTTAAACTCCTCTTAAGTCTCTTAACTTTCTGTCGCCAGCTCTGTTACTGTCCTAATTCAACCAACACAGTACAGGAGGCCTACGTAGGGCATGTTTTAGATGACACTTCATATGGTGGACTACTTTTGATCAGAGCCCACATAGGGAGCCATTTAAATACTAATATACGATACTGTGCAGCCATCTACATCGACCTGGCCAAGGATTTTGACTCTGTCAATCACTACATTCTTATCGGCAGACTCAACAGCCTTGGTTTCCCTAATGACTGCCATGCCTGGTTCACCAACTACTTCTCAGATAGAGTTCAGTGTGTCAAATCGGAGGGGGTTCCTGTTGTCCGAACCTCTGGCAGTCTCTATGGGGGTGCCACAGGGATCAATTCTCTGGCCGACTCTTTTCTCTGTAAATGTCAATGATGTCTCTCTTGCTTCTAGTGATTCTTTGATCCACCTCTAAGCAGATGACACCATTCTGTATACATCTGGCCCTCTTTGGACACTGTGTTAACAAACCTCCAAACAAGCTTCAATGCCATACAACACGCCTTCCGTGGCCTCCAACTGCTCTTAAATGCTAGTAAAACGAAATGCATGCTCTTCAACCGATCGCTGCCCGCACCCACCTTCCCGCCTAGCATCACTACTCTGGACGGTTCTGACTTAGAATATGTGGACAACTATAAATACCTGGGTGTCTGGCTAGCCTGTAAACTCTCCTTCCAGACTCACATTAAGCATCTCCAATCCAAAGTTAAATCTAGAATTGGCTTCCTATTTCGCAACAAAGCATCCTTCACTCATGCTGCCAAACATACCTTTGTTAAACTGACTATCCTACCGATCCTTGACTTCGGCGATGTCATTTACAAAATAGCCTTCAACACTCTACTCAGCAAATTGGATGCAGTTTATCACAGTGCCATCCATTTTGTCACCAAAGGCCCATGTACTACCCACCACTGCGACCTGTATACTCTCGTTGGCTGGTCCTCGCTTTATGTTTGTCGCCAAACCCAGTGGCCCCAGGTCATCTATAAGTCTTTGTTAGGTAAAGCTCTGCCTTATCTCAGCTCACTGGTCACCATAGCAACACCCACCCGTAGCACGCGCTCCAGCAGGTATATTTCACTGGTCATCCCCAACACCTGTTTTGGCCGCCTTTCCTTCCAGTTCTCTGCTACCAATGACTGGAACGAATTGCAAAAATCACTGAAGTGGAGACTTATATCTTCCTCACTAACTTTAAGAGTCACTTGTCAGAGCAGCTTACCGATCGCTGCAGCTGTACACAGCCCATCTGTAAATAGCATCCAACCAACTACCTTCCTCATCCCCATATTTGTTTTTGTTTTTCTGCTCTTTTGTACACCAGTATTTCTACTTGCACATCCTCATCTGCACATAAATCACTCCAGTGTAAATTGCTAAATTGTAATTACTTCGCCACTATTGGCCTATTTATTGCCTTACCCCGTTACTACATTTGCACACTGTGTACAGATTTTTCTATTGTGTTATTGTTTGTTTATTCCATGTGTAACTCTGTGTTGTTTTTGTCGCACTGCTTTGCTTTATCTTGGCCAGGTCGCAGTTGTAAATGAGGACTTGTTCTCAACTGGCCTAATTGGTTAAATAAAGGTGAAATAAAAATCAATAAAAAATATTTAATCTCATCATAACTACAGTACCGTCAGTAATCACCGGTTCAAACTGTAATGATTGATGCAATGTCATCACCACCAGTAGAGTCACTGAGGTGGAGGGAGAATCATGCAGTTACTCTACACAGTTATTCATACCATCTCACTCCAACATGCTAAAAAACACATGGATTCTCTCAACGTAGCGAGTGGCAGTATTCCAGCTTTTTACAGAGACAGACAGACAGACAGACAAAGACACAAACACACACAAACACACACAAACACACACACACACACACACACACACACACACACACACACACACACACACACACACACACACACACACACACACACACACACACACACACACACACACACACACACACACACACACACACACACACACACACACACACACAAACACACAGAGATCTATAAATGGCCCTAAATCTTGAAAAGCATTACAGCACAAAATCGGAACACTCCTTTGTGAAAATGATAGATTCATTTTAGATTAGATTCATTAGATTCATTTTTCCAGGACGCAGTTTCTAAAATAATTACAACCAGCTTCTGCTTCACAGGGTGAAAAATAACACCACATTTACAAGTAAACCAAAAAATTATGTGAAAGCTTATTTCAGCATGACATTTTTGTAATAAGAGCGAGGAGAATGTATTAGTTTCAGGTAGCCATCTATTACTTCATCTGTCAGTGTTGTGTGTGGAGTCAGCAGGCGTTGTAATGATACAACTGCAGCTTTAGCTAGACGGAGATGCTAGAGTATAGTAATGTAGTGTTGATATGCTGGAGGAGTTATTACACATGGAGGATTAAAGCTAGAAGCAGATGAAGTAGCGTGGCTGGACCTAGTAGACCTCATATCCTGCCTTTGATTTAGGAGGGAAGTCTCCACAGACAAAATGAATAAAACAATAAATCACCAGCCTTGAAGATAAATCAGGATGACCTTTTGGAAAGATTGAGTCTCAGATTGATAAATCCCTCAGCTAATCTTGATTTACAGTTTTTCTCAATGTGTAAGCAATTTTTGGATCTGTGTTGAAGTGTATAGCAGAGCAGTAATGATCAAACACTAAATACCTTTACAGAACTTCTGATCATTGTCTTGCTTTAGTACCAGACTTGCATATCTAAGACCACCTTTTACAAAACATTAAATACAAATGTCATCAGTGAATACAAAATTCACTGTTATTGAGTGTTTTGTTCACAGAATATGAACATGTTATTTTCATCAGAAGAGAAATGTGTGTTATTGTGTTCACGTCAATCAGTAAATACTACTGCACGACATGCTAAATCACCCTGTCAGTGTCATACCATGTACAATATATGGAAAGATCTAGGTAATGGGGACTGTCTAATTGTTCTGATTTTGCTACAATATTGTGGACATGTAGAGACACAGAAAGTGAAGTTGGGTTACTTCTACATAACTTTGGGTTACTCCTAAGTCATCCTCTCCAACATTGTGACGTTCATATTTGCTTTGGTGTGGATTGAGGCCTCAGTTGTGTTGCTCCATTGTATTCACCTTTCCTTATGTCTATTGTGGATTGTGTTTCTGTGTGCCAATGGAAAGTCTACAAAACTATGAGCAAACCAGCCTTTGTCTTGAATACATGGAATTGGATTGTGATCACATGTATGAATGAATCCTGCACACAGTGTGCTTCTTCTTCTTCTTCTTCTTCTGACTCGTCTTCGTCTGCTTCGACTCGAGAGATGAGTATGGTTGCATTAATCTTTTTGCAGGTATTCTTCTTCTTTTGATTAATTTCTTTGCAATTTTGACTGTATAATATAGTTTTGATTAATGTATTTATGTTTTGAGAACTACCTTTTGAAAAGGCATTGACTGTAGGCCTATTTAAACTACAGTAAAATGTAAAAGTGGGAAAATAGAAGTAAATAAATTAAGATTATTACCAGTACTGACATTTTTCTCTTCCTTCTCTTTATTCACATAATGGCACAAAGATTTGTGATAGATGTGGGGGAAATTCTAACCCCCAGTTTGTGTGCTGTAAATTCTCTCAAAAGCCACTTATCTTTCTGGAATGTGTTTCTTGTTCCATTGAATCCAAGACAGATCCAAATTCTAGCAGACACAGATGAAAGCATAAAACTTGATAAAAAATGTAGCACTATGGATTCTGGTGGGTTCAATGGAACAAGAAGCATACATGAGACGTACATATGAGTGGCTTGGTGAATCCAAGCAGAAGACAAAGAGGTCTTTACTGCGTGGCATGCTGAAGCAACAGCTGGAGCTAGCATCTCATCTAGCTGCAGAGTGGGTCAATCTGGGACCAAAATAAACCCTAGAGACCAGGGGCGGAGGGATGAGACAGAAAACAATGGAGAGAAAAAAGGTTAGTAGGGCCGCATTACAAAGAGGCTCTGTTGTCGGGGAAATCTGACATATGGAGCTTCCTTGTATTGAGTCTGAATGTCACAATCACAAGGCAAGGCAAACAAAAAGATGTCAAATTATTAACTATTCCAAACATTTTCTTCCTAGTGTCTAAATCCTGGATAATTTATGGTCACATATTTCCAATGGTACTCAATGCCAGCATTTACAGAATTAGTCCTATCCCACCTTCATTTACTTCAGCTTGCTGTCAAACCTGTCTTTTTAGTATTCCACACATACCTCTTTGACACGATAGATGTCAAGTTAGAAAGTTGGGTGTTTTCATAATGGAACAAAAGTCAAAGAGATGATGATGAAAGTTTTCACTCAGGTTGGTGGATGATTAAAATTTCTACATCAAAGCACCTATCGGAAATCACACAAACTTTCATACTGTAGCGGGCTTTGACGACATTGAGTGACCATACACACATACACTCTAAAAGTCACACACACACACACACACACACTCATGGGTGGAATTTAATTGAGTATCTCCTCTTCCGTGAGAGTTGTAAATTGTACCTAAAGAAGACCTGCCTTTAAAGATGATGTAGTTTTTATGGTTCAACAGACAACTGGCAAAATGGATTTACAGCAGGAAATAGAGAAGTGTAGTGTATTCAAATGTAAAAAGGCTACTAAAGTTTGTACAGTGGCTTGCTAAAGTATTCACCCCCTTGGCATTTTTCCTATTTTGTTGCCTTACAACCTGGAATTAAAATAGATTTTTTGGGGGGGGTTGTCTAATTTGATTTATACACAACATGCCTACCACTTTGAAGATACAAAATATGTTTTACTGTGAAACAAAAAAGAAATAAGAGAAAAAAACAGAACTATCTATCCCCCAAAGTCAGTACTTTGTAGAGACACCTTTTGCAGCAATTATATCTGTAAGTCTCTTGGGGTATGTGTCTATAAGCTTGACACATCTAGACACTGGGATTTTTTCCCATTCTTCAAGGCAAAACTGCTCCAGCTCCTTCAAGTTGGATGGGTTCCACTGGTGTACAGCAATCTTTAAGTCATACCACAGATTCTCAATTGGATTGAGGTCTGGGCTTTGACTAGGCCATTCCAAGACATTTACATGTTTACCCTTAAACCACTTGAGAGATGCTTTAGCAGTAAGATTAAGGTCCTTGTCTTGCTGGAAGGTGAACCTCCGTCCCAGTCTCAAATCTCTGGAAGACTGAAACAGGCTTCCCTCAAGAGTTTCCCTGTATTTTGCCGCATTCATCATTCCTTCAATTCTGACCAGTTTCTCAGTCCCTGCCTATGAAAAACATCCCCACAGCATGATGCTGCCACCATGAGGATGGTGTTCTCGGGGTGATGAGTGGTGTTGGGTTTGTGCCAGACATAGCATTTTCCTTGATGGCCAAAAAGCTCAATTTTAGTCTCATCTGACCAGAGTACCTTCTTCCATATGTCTGGGGAGTCTCCCACATGCCTTTTGCCGAACACCAAATGTGTTTGCTTATTTTTTTCTTTAAGCAATGGCTTTTTTTCTGGCCACTCTTCTGTAAAGCCCAGCTCTGTGGAGTGTACAGCTTAAAGTGGTCCTATGGACAGATACTCCAATCTCTGCTGTGGAGCTTTGCAGCTCCTTCAGGGTTATATTTGGTCTCTTTGTTGCCTCTCTGATTAATGCCCTGCTTGCCTGGTCTGTGAGTTTTGTAGGGTGGCCCTCTCTTGGCAGGTTTGTTGTGGTGCCATATTCTTTTCATTTTTTATAATGGATTTAATGGTGCTCTGTGGGATGTTCAAAGTTTCTCATATTTTTTTATAACCCAACCCTGATCTGTAATTCTCCACAACTTTGTCCCTGACCTGTTTGGAGAGCTCCTTGGTCTTCATGGTGCTGCTTTCTTGGTGGTGTCCCTTGCTTAGTGGTGTTGAGGACTCTGGGGCCTTTCAGAACAGGTAAATATATATGTATATCATGTGGACAGATCATGTGACACTTAGATTGTACACAGGTGGACTTTATTTAACTAATGATGTATATTCTGAAGGTAATTGGTTGCACCATATATTATTTAGGGGCTTCTAGGAAAAGGAGGTGAATACATATGCATGCACCATTTTTTTTTTTTTTTTTTAAACAAGTGATTTTTTTCATTTCACTTCACCCATTTGGACTATTTTGTGTATGTCCATTAAATTAAATCCAAATAAAAATCCACTTAAATTACAGGTTGTAATGCAACAAAATAGGAAAAATGACAAGAGCAATGAATACTTTTGCAAGGCCCTGTCATTTCCACTTTAAAATATCAAACATGATTTGCCCCAAAGAAAAATGTATCAACACCTACAAAAAAATCCATTCATTATAATCCACATAATAATTAAAATTTCTTGTTGCCGCAGGATTATTTTCCTGCTGTAAGCAAATTGGCTCAAATTAAGATCCTACATCTGTAGCGGTGTAATCATACATCTCGTTAATTCAGTGTAATCTCAGTATTGAAGATCCAATACTGTGATTACTGTAAGCTTATTTTACAGATTAATATTGGATAAAATGATGAGCTTGATATTCTTTATGCTACTATGTTTCATACAGATGTAGGATCTTAATTTAAGCCAGTTTGCTACAGCAGGCAAATAATCATGCAGCATGCAAATAATCATGCAGCAACGCAAAATGGAAATTATAATGTGGATTATAATAAATGTAATTTTTTGGTAGGGGTTGATACATGTTTTCGGTAGGGTAAATCAAGTCTGACATTTTAAAGTGCAAAATACAAACATTAGAAGCCTTTTTAAACATTGAATACATTACAAGTTTGCACAGGAAAATTCTCAGCAGCAAAAGAGGGATCAGATCCTACATCTGTACATAAAGCATACAGTCCTGTGGGCATTTGATAAATGTGTTATGATGACATATAAAAACACCTTCAGATAAAATAGGTAGCAGACAAATCATTTAGAAACCTGTTTCACTGAAGATGCACAGCTTCCTTTTTCTCACACTTGGCTTGCATGGTTCTATAGTTCTGACAACCCAGCAGAGACTCATTAAGTCAACAACGCTACACACATGATGCAATTATGTGAAATCAGTCCCGTCTGCATTATGTTGCTGCTGTCAGTGACTTCTCAAACTGCCACAGTGTGCAACTCTATTCCCACAGTGAGCTCTATTGACTTCAATGGATGTTCTTTAATCACTGGTTGTACCTTTGATCAATAAGAACAGAAAGGTTTTCCGAGGTTATTTGCATGGCAAAGAATGTGTAATGATTGAGTTGGTCCACTTGCTTTTCTGCTGCTCTCCTAGAAGTCCATTTCTCCTGAATCTCAACATGAAAAGTACTCTCACATTGTACACAAGAGGACTTTGGAACTGTGCAACAGTCTCAGAAAAATATCGTATGGTTAGGGTACAGTATATTTACCTGGGGTACAAAACCAGAGGTACAGATATTATCTCATGGAGTAAGGGTTAAGGTGTTGGCTTAACAATTGCTGAACCCAGGTTTGAGTCCCGGTCAGGGCTACAGTACCTCCTGAATTTGCTACATTGCTGTGGGATGGCGGAGAGGTGTGTACATGTGAGGGACTTGGTATAAATAGGAGGTACAGTTTTGCTACTTAATAGGAACAAACAGTTTTGTCACTGTGGTGGTACCCTAAAAAGGCAAGATTGTAAATGTTTTATGGTAAGAACTGCTAGGTTACAATTATGTGCCTATAACTAATGGTACAATTGATGTACTTTACAGGGTACCACTACAGCGAAAGTGTTAGTACCCCTTTAAAATACAATTCGGTACCTTTTGAGGGTATAGACTTTTGTCTAGACATAGCTGACCAGTGTTTCCCAAATGGTGAATGGTGGGTCAAGGATAAAGACTGAAATCTTGAGAAGAATGAATGCTGGACAAAATCTGGACTGGACTTCTATCTCAGTTACTGCTGAAATAAAACAGGCAGTGTTATAGATAGATGTCATCAACTCTGCAAAGAGGAGAGACATCAATTAAAACAGTCTGCAGTCCAATCCAGCTGGTTTGTTGTTCAGATAAGACCCTGTTGACACGTATATGTTGCAGGCTTCAGAGAATTAGAATTCTCTAAATTCTAACATGAAAATATTGAGTAAATGGATGATATTTGCACCTTGGTAATATTGATTTGAAATCCAGGATAGAAGGGGTTTGACTGCCAATTTGCCAACCCTAAAACAAAGTTAATTTATTCTACAAAACGTCTCTCTAAACGTGTTGATTAGCAGTAAAAAAAATAATAATACTTTGCCTGTCAGTGTAAGATGTATTTAGCATTCAAATATTCGCTGTGAATAAAGTCCATTCCATGATTTATTCTACATTAGTTTCCCTAATGTGTGAGTCATAGGCCTATATCAATAAACCCTCCCTCCCTCCCAATCTGTGATGAGGAATGTAATGTAAGCTAGATGAGGGGAGCGATATATTGCCGGTGAGCATGACATGATGGTCACCCTGAAAGCACATCTGTAGCTGAGGGAGGGAGAGCAGCTGGATCCATTCCGCTGGGGGGAGCCATGTGGTATTTGCATATGCATTTGTAAACATGCTCCATCCCCTAGGCACGACGCAAGTAAATGCTATCCATTTCTGGATCAGATCAGCAATGTGGTATGGAGCAGTGGAAACAGCCAGAGCATCCAGCTCTTTGAGCGATGTGTAAATAAACATGGTGTTTTTTCACGTCTCCTTGAAATTACAGGTGTATTGTCTGTTTTTGATATCGCAATGTAGTACACCACAGGAGTGTTCTTGTTCACGTGGTGCCTGTCTGTTGCATGGTTATAATTGCTATAACCCTGCAACAGATAAACCATATAATTGTTTATCTTACACCTTTCATGAGTAAGATTCATAGATTAATGTAAGGGTCAAAGTGAAAAGAATGTTTGGGCGTAGTCTACTATTCATATTTTGTTTAGTTAGGTGTGTTATCCCTGTGAAAATCCTTACAAAGGCCTACTCCATGGTGACATCACATTAATATGACGACAAACCTACATCTGAGACACTCAGAACAGGAGAAAATGATCTCTTGTGTTGTTTTGTATTTGATTAAAGTACAGGATGTGCCGTATACACATAAAAGGCCGTCCGCACCAAGGACGGTAACTATAACAATAAATGATACATAACTATACATTTTGGCCAGCATGGTGTGGAATCGTTCTCCACTCTTTTTGTAGTTATCGTTGTAGTGTGAACGCTCCTGTTCACTTGAACAAATAACCTTTTTTATCTTTGTATTTATCGTGATTGTTCTTGGTGTGGACGGACCTTAACTCTCACAGAACAAATGCAGACCCAGATAGGATTCATTTGATTACAGAGTTATACCCTGCTGGATGCACACATGGGAACATCTGCATTCCCGTTACGTAACGATCACATATATAGCGTTTCATTCTCCTTTCATGTGTTGCTGTCTCTCAGGACCATATGTTCTCAGTCCTGTCTGTATTGGCATTACTGGCATTATGACACACAGAATTAATATCCTCAGCTGAAGGGTTCTGCTTTGTGTGTTTGTGTGTGTTTGCGCATATGTGTGAGTGTGTGTGTTTTTGTACATGCATTAGAGTGTGTGTGTTTGCACATATGTGTGAGTGTGTGTGTTTTTGTACATGCATTAGAGTGTGTGTGTTTGCACATATGTGTGAGTGTGTGTGTTTTTGTACATGCATTAGAGTGTGCGCATCTGAGTTTGAACTGTCAGATGGGGGACAAA
Organism: Oncorhynchus tshawytscha; assembly: GCF_018296145.1. Lineage (NCBI taxonomy): Eukaryota > Metazoa > Chordata > Actinopteri > Salmoniformes > Salmonidae > Oncorhynchus > Oncorhynchus tshawytscha. The sequence continues at coordinate 85,692,524 of NC_056429.1, read as the reverse complement.
CAAAATATATACAGTACCAGTCAAAAGTTTGGACACGACTACTCATTCAAGGGTTTTTCATTATTTTTACTATTTTCTACATTGTAGAACAATAGTGAAGACACCAAAACTATGAAATAACACATGGAATCATGTAGTAATCAGAAAAGTGTTAAACAAATCAAAATATATTTTATACTTGAGATTCTTCAAAGTAGCCACCCTTTGCCTCAATGACAGCTTTGCACACTCTTGGCATTCTCTCAACCAGCTTCATGAGGTAGCCACCTGGAATGCATTTCAATTGACAGGTGTGTCTAATTAAAAGTTCATTTGTGGCATTTATTTCCTTCTTAATGTGTTTGAGCCAATCAGTTGTGTTGTGACAAGGTAGGGGTGGTATACAGAAGATAGCCCTATTTGGTAAAATACCAAGTCTATATTATGGCAAGAACAGCTTAAATAAGTAAAGAGAAACGACAGTCCGTCATTACTTTAAGACATGAAGGTCAGTCAATCCGAAAAATGAATGTCAAGAACTTCTCAAGTTTCATCAAGTGCAGTCGCAAAAAAACATCAAGCGCTATGAAACTAGCTCATGAGGACCGCCACAGGAAAGGAAGACCCAGAGCCACCTGCTGTTGACAGCAAGTGCTTCCACACATTGTGTGTGTGTGTGTGTGTGTGTGTGTGTGTGTGTGTGAGAGAGAGAGAGAGAGAGCTTTTCTATGACATCTGTTGGGAAAAATGACTGATTTACAGTTCATGTGGGTTGCTTAATCACACATATGAAGTTTTAAAAAGATATGACCTTTTTAACCCTTCGAAACAGCACCTATGACACCATTTTAAGGCACTTCCTGTTGGCACAGGAAGTTATAAGTAAACACATATCTTCATTGGGGTAGGCTCTTAAAGAATCCTGAGTTTTAAGTCTTTATGTTTAGAAATGACTGATCTACACAGGGTTGAATGAAGTGATTTTCATAATTGCAAGTTATGTATATCAAAACACTTTTAGGGTGAATTTAATAACTTCTGGTTGCTTCAGGAAGCTTAGAATCAACACAGGTAGACCTCATAGTAGCCTGATGGATTGTCATCGAAGACAGGTTCATACGGCATTCATAACCCACATAGGCTTCAGGTTGAATTTAGGGGTGCAGGCAATGTATTCCTATGGGGAGAGAAGTCAGTGAAAACTGTTTGATGTAAACACCTTCTTTTAACTGTTAAGGGTTAATGCTACACGATCACGGTTAGGCTTTCACAGAACGGGAGGACCTCAGGAACGTACATGAGGTCGAATTTTGCTTCTCACCCTGATGGTTCTCTCACTGTCACCCAAAAGCAAATGACATTTAGGGCCAGGCTTCATTTTGGGCCTACTTTTTCTCATGGTCGCTGCGCTTAGACCGAGCAAGCTACGGTCAAGCGGGGCATCTCGTTGAACTTGGCACAGCCTAGAGATTATGGTGATACCATTTCAGGCTCTGTGAGTCTTTAAGCACCACACTTTGTCACTCCATCCATGCTGTGTGTGTGTGTGTGTGTGTGTGTGTGTGTGTGTGTGTGTGTGTGTGTGTGTGTGTGTGTGTGTGTGTGTGTGTGTGTGTGTGTGTGTGTGTGTGTGTGTGTGTGTGTGTGTGTGTGTGTGTGTGTGTGTGTGTGTGTGTGTGTGTGTGTGTGTGTGTGTGTGCATGTGTGTTTGTGTGTGTGTGTAAGTGAGAGAGCTTTTCTTTGACATTTGTTGGGAGAAATGACTGATTTACAGTTCATGAGGGTTGCCTAATAACACATATGAAGTTTTGGAAAGATGTCACTTTTTTAACCCTTCGAAACAGCAACTATGACACCATTTTAAGGCACTTCCGATTTACACAGGAAGCTGAAAGTGAACACATATCCTCCTTTGGGGAGGCACTTATAGAATATTGAGTTAAGTCTTTATGTTAAGAACAGACTTATTTACAGAGGGTTGAATGAGTGTGTGTTATTTCAGAAAATCACAGAAAATCACAGAAATCTCGCATAGCTCGGAAACACAATTCAAAAAGATTTGTCTGAACACGCTGCAACTGGATCTGTAACTACTTTTTTTTAAATGCCTTTTTTTGAACATCACCAATTTGACATTGTACGATTTCTCTTAAATTACGATAGATAAATGGCTGGTTCTTTTTTTATTGACACCGTAGTTTCATTTACTTTGACCTTTAATCCCAGAAAAATGGCCATAACTCAAAAACCGTTGAGGACTGGATGCCATCTTGTTCGGGGCCAACTGCCCATTATGCCAAACCTATGCTCATCAAGTTTCGTCTTCGAAGTCTTTTCTGTTTAGGAGATAAGGCCACGTCGTGAATGTTTTGTACATTTGCAATATGATTCCACTCGCCCTATTGTGGGATTTACTGGGACAGTGGAAAAAGGACCAAAATTTGAAAGTTTTATAAAAAGGAAACCGAATGTCTGAGAGACTTCGTTTGATGACTTCCTGGAAGATCCGGCCCTGCTGCACGGCCTGCCGCCGTCCGCAAATTTTAGAAAAGTTGTCAGACGTCTAGGAAGGGACCGTACATTTGCCATGTGGACTTCCTCACTAACCATATGGCGAATGTCAAAATATTCCCTTAATGTATGCAAGGACAAATGAAAACTGCTGAAGGTAGTCTCATCATTGCCTCCCCTATCCAGGGAGATACAGAAGCCATGTGGAACTGTCTTTGGTGCTGAAACCACATGGAACTGTCCGTGGTGCTGAAAAGGGATATAAGCTGCAGGCTGTTAGAAAACAGCTAAAATAACACTTTGGTCTGTTTTCTCAGGAAATCAATCTGCCCTGTAAACAGGATTGTACAAAATCACAGTTCTGTAAAGAATTAGCAGATTTTATAATCAGATTTAGGATGACCACAGTTGACATGAGTAGGCAAGAATTGGCTTGAAGAAGCAAAACTTGAGTCATGGTAAAGACAGAGAGGACATTTTTAAACATGATTTCTCTTTTCCACTTCTGAGGACCAGAGCGGAGCTAGTGAAGAGAAACCGAGAGAGAATACACATTTACATTTTATACTTTTCTAATAAATGCATTACCTTATTTTACCTCTGCCATCCAATGAAATTCATGAATATTCTAAAGGTTGCACAGAAAGGAAAACAACATTATGAATTCTGCAGTAATAAAATGCATACTTAATGTACTAGTAGTGTGGGAAAGTGAATACATCAAGCCAGCTTCATGTATTTTTGTATCACATAACCATTATTGAATGATATTCTACATGTAATTAGTGTATGCCTCAATCAATAATGCTTTCTGTAGCTCTATATAGGGCACTAAGTTTGAAGCTGAACTGACTAGGAAAGTCATAGAATACAACTAGAACTAGGGCTTGGAGATTTTCTTCTGGTCGGTCACCTGGGTAAGGCGAAACTCATAGCCTTAGATATAACCTTATATTCTGTTATTCCACTCAGCGCCTTCATGCCCCAAAAAGGGCAGAAGCTATTTCCATATTTATTGAAGTGTGGCTGTGATGAATAAATCAAAGCCCCAGCTAATGGCCTTTGCACATTCCTTAATAAATCTCCTCTTTAATATGCATCATTAAGTACTCGCCTGTGTGTGGCTGCTCAAAAGGCCTAGAGTGCTTTGTTTTCATTTGCTAAAACATTCCTCCCTCTCTTTTTTCCGCCTGTTGTTGTTGTGTTGCTGTTCTCTTCTCTCTTGGTGCTTACTGACCGTACCATCCCCTCAACCACTGGGTCACAATCACTACTAGTTTTCATGATTAAACACGATGCAATCAGCCAATTAAGATAGACTGGTGTCCAATTAGAGATGTGAAATCACACGTTGTATTGAACTGTCAGACAACAGAGGAGGTCGAGGGTACCGTTTCCCTTTGATTTCAAGACCGCCCCGGACATCAGCTCAAACATGCACATTCAAATGTTATTAGCATATTGCTACTCAGAAATACTTTACTTATCACACAGACCAACCATCCTCTCAAACCAGCTCATTCAAAAACACGTGAAGAAATATGTCATTTGTTTAATGGAAAGTTTCATGTAATACAGCATTAAACATGTAACCCTAGAGACAGCACTAAAATAAATTCACATGGTCATTTGTCACATCTGATCTTATCTGAGTGTGATCTCCATGGTTACTATGCCAGAATGTCTGCAGAGCCACTGGGACAGGAATGATTCGATCATGAATCAACAATTCTCTCAGAAAGCAAATGCAAAGTGTCAGAAAATGGGAGCTATAGTGTGAATGTGAGGAGAGCCTTGGTGGCTGGGCGAGACGGGAGCATTGTAGCACGTGTGAAATGGTAAGCTAGGAAGCTGGGCTAGGCATTGTTCAGGAAGGAGAATGGATTTCTGAATGGTGTCCAGCAGGCAGTCTGAGGCCTAGGATTCAAACAGGCACAGCTTCCTCTCTCCTTCTCTCCCTGGGTGAGAACACACACACACACACACACACACAATGGGGAGCACCAGCATGAATAGGACATTTCAAGACGCAAGAGGGGAGCTAAACTAGAAAATGTGTGCATAATGGATGCTCAGCGAGTAGAAATGAATCATTTTAATATCTACAGACTACATTCTAATGAGGCTCTGGCTATAAACATGACTGGCTGCTGGCAGGGGATGAAATGCACAGCGGAGGTACATTCCAAAATGTTATAGAACACAGCAAGGAACTGTTCCAAGTTGATTTGTCAATCATTTCAAATACGGCAGAAAGCATTTTTTTCATAAATATTTTGGATCCAGTTGCCCAGGTCTCCACGTTGATACTTTGAAGGAGGGAGAGGAAGAGAATCGAGAAATGTGATGAGAGGACATGAAACAAAACAAGAGGACAGAAGAGGAGAGGACATTCAAGGATAGGTAAGAAAACACGAGGGAAATTAGAGGAGGAGACGTGAGGTCCTTCAGGTCTACTTGACATGGCTGCATGCCTCATTACCTGCACCCCGTCCACCCTCCCTTTCCCATCCCCCCACACATGCACACCACCTCCACCTCTCCCTCCCATCTTCTCCTTCTCTCCCCACTTCCACCCACCCAAAAACAATTTTTCGTCCTGTCCTCAATTCCCCCCATTGTTCCTGGCCTCATCGGCTTCCTGCTCCTTCTTTCCCTCCCTCCCTCCCTTCTCAGTGCCTCCCTCTAATTGTGTCCTCTCGCTGCCTCCCTCTTTCCCCTGGGTGGCTGTGCAACTGAGGCTATGCTATGTGGCTGAGGTGGCGGTGCGATACCAGGTCGGCTGTTCTGCTCCATTTGGCACATCTGTTGGGACTGGCATGTCTCAATGACACCCAGCAGCTCTACCATTCTTCTGCTCCATGGCACCAGTCTCCACAGCACCAGTCTCCATAGCACCAGTCTCCATAGCACCAACACAATTAAAACCCAGACCCAGACCCATCCGAAAGAGTCCCCTGTTCCTCCGTCCATACATACAGAACCTCGAGCTACCTCTGTGTCTGTAATAAACCATTTGACTTTGGTTTGAACTGATTGTATGCAACTGGGTGCTCAGAATCCACGGGTAAACAAATTATTTCTGTTACAACCAGATGGTTGCACAACAGTGATCTTGGTGTTTTGGGACACCAGAGATAAACATGGTTAGAGGGGCAGTCTATGAAACTATCTACCCTGGGACATCATGGGGTGACATTGGAGAAGGCTGTCAGGGAAGTCACAGTGTAGTGGAAGAAAAAAGGAGAGGAGGAACAGGACAAAGTGGGAGGGCTGGATAACTGTCAGTGAGAGAATTAGGTGTTGTGATTGATAGGTGAAACTATATCTACACTATGTGACCAAAAGTATGTGGACACCTACTCGTCCAACATCTCATTCCAAAATCACGGGCATTAATCTTGAGTTGGGCCCCACTTTGCTGCTATAACAGCCTCCACTCTTCTGGGAAGGCTTTCCACTAGATTGTGGAACATTGCTGCGGAGAATTGGTTCCATTCAGCCTCAAGAGCATTAGTGAGGCCGGGCACTGATGTTGGGCGATTAGGCCTGGCTCACAGTCGGCGTTCCAATTCATCCCAAAGGTGTTTGATGAGGTTGAGGCCATGGCTCTGTGCAGGCCAGTCAATTTCTTCCACACCGATCTCAACAAACCTTTTCTGTACCTCGCTTTGTGCACGGGGGCATTGTCATGCTGAAACAGGAAAGGGCCTTCCCCAAGCTGTTGCCATGAAGTTGGAAGCACAGAATCGTCTAGAGTGTCATTGTATGCTGTAGATTTAAAACTTCTTAGGGCTAGGCCCCTTTTTTCTCCATTTCCGCCTGAATGACGTGCACAAAGTAAACTGTCTGTAGCTCATGCCCTGAAGCCAGGATATGCATATAATTGGTACCATTGGAAACACAATAACATGGTAGGAGAAAATCCAAACAAAAACTAACCAGATTTTGTTTGAGAGAGACCTAGATATTATAAATGCAAGAGAAAGGTTATATTGTAAAATATCTCACTGGATGCAATTCCTCTGGCTTCCACAGAGTGTCAGCAGTCTACGTTCAAGGTGTCAGGCTTGTAACTTCAAAAACGAATAAGAAATAACAGTTTTGTTTCCTATTGAACATACTTATTTCCAAAATAAATGTTATAGTTTGATTACATTTTAGGGTGTCTGAGGACTAAATAGATACTTATTTTAACTTGTTGAAACAAAGTTTAGGGGTAGATTTTGGATTCCTTTCTCTGCAAGTTGAACGAGTGGATTGCTCAAATCGATGGCGCCAACTAAACAGACTTTTTGGGATATAAAAAATGATTTTATCTAACAAAATTACACTACATGTTATACCTGGGATCCTTTGGATGACAAATCAGAGGAAGATTTTCAAAAAGTAAGTGAATATTTAATCTTTATATGTGAATGTATGAAACCTGTGTTGGTGGAAAAATATTTTGATGTGGGGTGCCATCCTCAAACGATCGCATGGTATGTTTTCGCTGTAATAGCTACTGTAAATTGGACAGTGCCATTAGAATAACAAGAATTTAATATTTCAGCCGATATAAGACACTTATATGTACCTAAATGTTTAAAATCCATAATAACTATTAGAATTTATTTGAATTACGCACCCTCCAGTTTCACCGGAAGTTGTCCTGCTAGCGGGACACCGATCCTTAAGGTTTCCCTTCACTGGAACTACAGAATATTTCTATGCGCTACGCGCTTCAGTCCTCGTCAGTCCGTTCTGTGAGATTGTGTGGCCTACCACTTTGTGGCTGAGACGTTGTTTGTCCTAGATGTTTCCACTTCAAAATAACAGCACTTACAGTTGACCTAGGCAGCTCTAGCAGGGCAGAAATTTGACGAACTCACTTGTTGGAAAGGTGCCAAAGTTTGTCTATGGAGATTGCATGGCTGTGTGCTCGATTTTATACACCTGTCCGCAATGAGTTTGGTTGAAATAGCCGAATCCACTAATTTGAAGGTGTGTCAACATACGCTTGTATATATAGTGTATCTGTGTAGAGGTTTTCCTCGGACCTCTGATCCACACTGCAGAGTAATTTATTGACAGATGGACGGGCAGTATCATCAACCAGACAGACATGAGATGTATGACAATCACTGCGACATACAGAGAGAGGGGGAAGAGAAGGGGAACAGGGAGGAAGTGAGAGGTAGACAAAGATTGAGAGACAGAAGAAAGGCAATTGAGAGGAAAGAGAGAGAGGTGTAGAAGATCTTAATATTTTTTTTTTATGTATGGCTTCCATATCTCACTGAAGGCCTCAGATGAATAAGGCCAACCTCTAACAGGATGTAGAATAAGTTGATTACAGAAAGGAGGTACAGTACATTAGGAGAAATTGCCAGTGGTGTTTCTCAACTGCCTCGGGGTGAGTGAGGAACTCTCTCCTCCAAAACCAGTTATTCTGACTACAGGGTGCAAGTCGGCTCTGCACAGCTCTGCTGAATTGCCAAGCAATATTAGGAAATATAGAGTATCAGCTGAAAGGAGAGTGGGAGGAAAAATAGGGGGGAGAGAGAGAGCTTGTGGACTGCATCTGTTCTGATCACTTCCCTCCTCGTTATTTCAGTTTGTGTTTAGTTACTTAACTTGTAATGACTGGAGTTGTGCTGTTATCTCCCAGAATTACTGCTAATCATAAAACCATGTTGCATTTATGGCATCAAAAACCAACAGAGAGTGAAGCCAGGGAACTATCTCCAAGTTGTCAACGAGCCATTAGCAGTCTTTTCTACAGCTGCTGCATGGACACCAGCCCTTGGCTAGCCAAGCTAGTTATATTGTGATCTACAGTGGCTCAATCTCAAATAATATCCTATTCCCTCCCTATAAAGTGCACTGTTGGCTAAAGGGCCATATGGCTCAGGTTAAAATCAGTGCACTATGTAGGGTATAGGCTATCATTTCAGATTGAGCCTGTGTTATAGTCATCATAACCAATACTCACAGCCTAGGCTTTCAGGCAACAAGTAGTGCCCGACATTCTGGTTGCTGTGGCAACTGCGATGTTAAAAGTTGCAGTGGTTCCTTTTGGTGAGGAATATCAAATCAATTTTACAAATGCACAAGTGAAATACAATTGTGTGGAAATACTGGAGCACTTGTGGAATGTAAGGGTTCTCTCATGATCTAAAATGTCATGAATACTTTGATTTATCTCTGTGTTGCTCACCTAGAAGCATAACATTTGTTTTGTTCTGGTACGCATGGCTGGAGTGAGAGTGAACCCTGAATTCAAAGTTTGGTATTGCATCAGCAGTTTTTCTCTTGTTTTGTCAGTCACTAACAGTCACTCAATTAGCCATGGGCATGAACATGCTTACATGCTTACATTAGCTTACCAGGTAAGTGAGTCTAGCCAGCTATTTACACCTTGTAGTAATCATGGCTAAATTAGGCAGGGGTAAAGTGACTGCATAGATAATAAACAGCAAGTTGCAGCAGAGTAAAGACAAAGGTGTCAATGCAAATAGTTGGGTGACCATTTGATTAATTGTTCAGGAGTCTTATGGCTTGGGTGTAGTAGCTGTTAAGGAGCCTTTAGGACCTAGACTTGGCACTCTTTAACCATTTTTGGGGCTTTCCTCTGACACCGCCTGGTATATACAGTTGAAGTCGGAAGTTTACATACACTTAGGTTGGAGTCATTAAAACTCATTTATCAACCACTCCACAAATTTCTTGTTAACAAACTATAGTTTTGGCAACTCGGTTAGGACATCTACTTCTGCATGACACAAGTAATATTTCCAACAATTGTTTACAGAGTGAATTATAAGTTAAATAATCTATAACAATTCCAGTGGGTCAGAAGTTTGCATACTCTAATTTGACTGTGCCTTTAAAGAGCTTGGAAAATTCCAGAAAATTATGCCATGGCTTTAGAAGCTTCTGATAGGCTAACTGACATCATTTGAGTCAATTGGAGGTTTACCTGCCTATCTTCAAACTCAGTGCCTCTTTGCTTGACATCATGGGAAAATCTAAAGAAGTCAGCCAAGACCTCAGAAAAAAAATTGTCGACCTCCACAAGTCTGGTTCATCCTTGAAACAATTTCCAAACACCTGAAGGTACCACGTTCATCTGTACAAACAATAGTACGCAAGTATAAACACCATGGGACCACGCAGCCGTCATACCGCTCAGGAAGGAGACATGTTCTGTCTCCTAGAGATGAACGTACTTTGGTGCGAAAAGTGCAAATCAATCCCAGAACAACAGCACAGGACCTTGTGAAGATGCTGGAGGAAACAGGTACAAAAGTATCTATATCCACAGTAAAACGAGTCCTATATCGACATAACCTGAAAGGCCGCTCAGCAAGGAAGAAGCCACTGCTCCAAAACTGCCATAAAATAGCCAGACTAGGGTTTGCAACTGCACATGGGAACAAAGATCATACTTTTTGGAGAAATGTCCTCTGGTCTGATGAAACAAAAATAGAACTGTTTGGCCATAATCATCGTTTGGAGGAAAAAGGGAGAGTCTTGCAAGCTGAAGAACATCATCTCAACAGTGAAGCACGGGGATAGCAGCATCATCTTGAGGGGGTACTTTGCTGCAGGAGGGACTGGTGCACTTAACAAAATAGATGGCATCATGAGGCAGGACAATTATGTGGATATATTGAAGCGACATCTCAAGACATCAGTCAGGAAGTTAAAGCTTGGTCTCAAATGGGTCTTTCAAATGGACATTGACCCCAAGCATACTTCCAAAGTTGTGGCAAAATGGCTTAAGGACAACAAAGTCAAGATATTGGAGTGGCCATCACCTCCTTCCTATAGCACATTTGTGGGCAGAACTGAAAAAGAATGTGCGAGCAAGGAGGCCTACAAACCTGACTCAGTTACTCCAGCTCTGTCGGAGGAATGGGCCAAAATTCACCCAACTTATTGTGGGAAGCTTGTGGAAGGCTACCCGAAACATTTGACCCAAGTTAAACAATTTAAAGGCAATGCTACCAAATACTAATTGAGTGTATGTAAACTTCTGACCCGCTGGGAATGTGACGAAAGAAATAAAAGCTGAAATGATTCATTCTCTCTAATATTATTCTGACATTTCACATTCTTAAAATAAAGTGGTGATCCTAACTGACCTAAGACAGGGAATTTTTACTAGGATTAAATGTCAAGGATTGTGAAACTGAGTTGAAATGTATTTGGCTAAGGTGTATGTAATCTTCTGACTTCAACTGTAGGTCCTGGACAGCAGGAAGCTTGGCCCCAGTGATGTACTGGGCCGTACGCAATACACTCTGTAGCGCTTAATGGTTGGATGCCGAGCAGTTGCCATACCAGGCGGTGATGTAACCAGCTCTCGAAGGTGCAGCTGTAAAACTTTATATGGGGACCCATGTCAAATCTTTTCAGTCTCCTGGGGGGGAAAAGGCATTGTCGTGCCCTTTGTCGTGCCCTCTTCACGACTGTTTTGGTGTGTTTGGACCATGATAGTTTGTTGGTGATGTGGGCACCAGGGAACTTGAAACTCTCAACCTGCTCCACTCCAGCCCCATCAATGTGAATGGGGGCATGTTCGGCCCTCCTTTTCCTGTAGTCCACGATCATCTCGTTTGTCTTGCACACGTTGAGGTTAAAATCAGTGCACTATGTATAGGCTGTCATTTCAGATAGAGCTTGTGTTGTATTCATCATAACCAATACTCACAGCCTAGGCTTTTCAGGCAACAAGTAGCGCCCAACATTCTGGTTGCTGTGGCAACTGCGATATTAAAAGTGGCAGTGATTTCTTTTGGTGAGGAATATCAAATACATTTTTACAAAAGGCAAGCCACAAGTGAAAAACAATTTTGTGGAAATACTGGAGCACTTGTGGAATGTAGTGGTTCTCTCATGCTCTAAAACGTCATGAATACTTTGATTTATCTCTGTGTTGCTCACCTAAAAGCATAACATTTGTTTTGTTCTGGTATGCATGGCTGGAGTGAGAATGAACCTCTATGCGTCCCTATGCATCCCACCCCGTCAACAACATGCTGAAACGCTGAAACACATTTATTCTACAAAAGACGACCAAATTCATCCCTCCCAACCACCCCGTCGCCACCAAAACACACCATGTGTTTGTTTCCTGTCAAATGTATCTGTGCCAAGCCACCGAAGCCCTTCAACTCTCCTCTCTTCCCCGGCCCCTCTCCTCCTCTCCTCTCTTCCCCCTCTCCATTCTTCATAGGCCACTCTCCTCAGCAGCTCCTCTCCTCTTCCCCAGCTCCCCTTTTCCCCGGTCCCCTCTCCTCCCCTCTCTTCCCCAGCCACCCCCTGACCCCCACCTCCTTCCCTCTCTGTCCCGGCCACTTCCCCTCTTCTCTTCCCCCGGCCACTCTCCTTCCTCTCTTCCCCGGCCACTCTCCTTCCTCTCTTCCCCGGCCACTCTCCTTCCTCTCTTCCCCAGCCACTCTCCTTCCTCTCTTCCCCGGCCACTCTCCTTCCTCTCTTCCCCGGCCCCTCTCCTTCCTCTCTTCCCCGGCCACTCTCCTTTCTCTCTTCCCCGGCCCCTCTTCTTCCTCTCTTCCCGGCCACTCTCCTTCCTCTCTTCCCCGGCCCCTCTTCTTCCTCTCTTCCCCGGCCCCTCTCCTTCCTCTCTTCCCCGGCCACTCTCCTTTCTCTCTTCCCCGGCCCCTCTTCTTCCTCTCTTCCCCGGCCACTCTCCTTCCTCTCTTCCCCGGCCCCTCTTCTTCCTCTCTTCCCTGGCCACTCTCCTTTCTCTCTTCCCCGGCCCCTCTTCTTCCTCTCTTCCCCGGCCACTCTCCTTTCTCTCTTCCCGGCCCCTCTTCTTCCTCTCTTCCCGGCCACTCTCCTTCCTCTCTTCCCCGGCCACTCTCCTTCCTCTCTTCCCCGGCCACTCTCCTTCCTCTCTTCCCGGCCACTCTCCTTTCTCTCTTCCCCGGCCACTCTCCTTCCTCTCTTCCCGGCCACTCTCCTTCCTCTCTTCCCCGGCCACTCTCCTTCCTCTCTTCCCGGCCCCTCTCCTTCCTCTCTTCCCGGCCACTCTCCTTTCTCTCTTCCCCCGGCCCCTCTTCTTCCTCTCTTCCCCGGCCACTCTCCTTCCTCTCTTCCCCGGCCACTCTCCTTCCTCTCTTACCCGGCCACTCTCCTTCCTCTCTTCCCCGGCCCCTCTCCTTCCTCTCTTCCCCGGCCACTCTCTTTCCTCTCTTCCCCGGCCCCTCTTCTTCCTCTCTTCCCCGGCCCCTCTTCTTCCTCTCTTCCCGGCCCCTCTCCTTCCTCTCTTCCCCGGCCACTCTCCTTCCTCTCTTCCCCCGGCCACTCTCATTCCTCTCTTCCCCGGCCCCTCTTCTTCCTCTCTTCCCCGGCCACTCTCATTCCTCTCTGCCCCAGCCACTCCCCCCACCTCTTTCCCTCTCTTTCCCGGACACTCTCCTTCCCAGCTCCTCTATTCTCTTCCCCGGCTCCTCTCCTCTCTTCCCCGGCCACTCTCATTCCTCTCTGCCCCGGCCACTCTCATTCCTCTCTTCCCCGGCCCCTCTCCTTCCTCTCTTCCCCGGCCACTCTCATTCCTCTCTTCCCCGGCCACTCTCCTTCCTCTCTTCCCCGCCCACTCTCCTTCCTCTCTTCCCCGGCCCCTCTTCTTCCTCTCGCCCGGCCACTCTCCTTCCTCTCCTCCCCGGCCACTCTCCTTCCTCTCTTCCCCGGCCCCTCTTCTTCCTCTCTTCCCTGGCCCCTCTTCTTCCTCTCTTCCCCGCCCACTCTCCTTCCTCTCTTCCCCGGCCCCTCTCCTTCCTCTCTGCCCTGGCCACTCTCATTCCTCTCTTCCCCGTCCACTCTCATTCCTCTCTTTCCCGGCCACTCTCATTCCTCTCTTCCCCGGCCACTCTCATGCCTCTCTGCCCTGGCCACTCTCCTTCCACTCTGCCCTGGCCACTCTCCTTCCTCTCTTCCCCGTCCACTCTCATTCCTCTCTTCCCCGGCCACTCTCATTCCTCTCTTCCCCGTCCACTCTCATTCCTCTCTTCCCCGGCCACTCTCATTCCTCTCTTCCCCGGCCACTCTCATTCCTCTCTTCCCCGTCCACTCTCATTCCTCTCTTCCCCCCACTCTCATTCCTCTCTTACCCGGCCACTCTCATTCCTCTCTTCCCCGGCCACTCTCATTCCTCTCTTACCCGGCCACTCTCATTCCTCTCTTCCCCGGCCACTCTCATTCCTCTCTTACCCGGCCACTCTCATTCCTCTCTTACCCGGCCACTCTCATTCCTCTCTTACCCGGCCACTCTCATTCCTCTCTTCCCCGGCCACTCTCATTCCTCTCTTCCCGGCCACTCTCATTCCTCTCTTACCCGGCCACTCTCCTTCCTCTCTTACCCGGCCACTCTCATTCCTCTCTGCCCCGGCCACTCTCGTTCCTCTCTGCCCCGGCCACTCTCGTTCCTCTCTGCCCCGGCCACTCTCATTCCTCTCTTACCCGGCCACTCTCCTTCCTCTCTTACCCGGCCACTCTCCTTCCTCTCTTACCCGGCCACTCTCATTCCTCTCGCCCCGGCCCCTCTCCTTCCTCTCTTACCCGGCCACTCTCATTCCTCTCTTACCCGGCCACTCTCATTCCTCTCTTCCCCGGCCACTCTCGTTCCTCTCTTACCCGGCCACTCTCGTTCCTCTCTTACCCGGCCACTCTCATTCCTCTCTTCCCCGGCCACTCTCATTCCTCTCTTCCCCAGCCACTCTCATTCCTCTCTTCCCCGGCCACTCTCATTCCTCTCTTACCCGGCCACTCTCATTCCTCTCTTACCCGGCCACTCTCATTCCTCTCTTCCCGGCCACTCTCATTCCTCTCTTCCCCGGCCACTCTCATTCCTCTCTGCCCGGCCACTCTCATTCCTCTCTTACCCGGCCACTCTCATTCCTCTCTCTACCCGGCCACTCTCATTCCTCTCTTCCCCGTCCACTCTCATTCCTCTCTTACCCGGCCACTCTCATTCCTCTCTTCCCCGGCCACTCTCATTCCTCTCTTACCCGGCCACTCTCATTCCTCTCTTACCCGGCCACTCTCATTCCTCTCTTACCCGGCCACTCTCATTCCTCTCTTCCCCGGCCACTCTCATTCCTCTCTTCCCGGCCACTCTCATTCCTCTCTTACCCGGCCACTCTCCTTCCTCTCTTACCCGGCCACTCTCATTCCTCTCTTACCCGGCCACTCTCGTTCCTCTCTGCCCGGCCACTCTCATTCCTCTCTTCCCCGGCCACTCTCATTCCTCTCTTCCCCAGCCACTCTCATTCCTCTCTTCCCCGGCCACTCTCATTCCTCTCTTACCCGGCCACTCTCATTCCTCTCTTCCCCGGCCACTCTCATTCCTCTCTTACCCGGCCACTCTCATTCCTCTCGCCCCCGGCCCCTCTCCTTCCTCTCTTACCCGGCCACTCTCATTCCTCTCGCCCGGCCCCTCTCCTTCCTCTCTTCCCCGGCCACTCTCATTCCTCTCTTACCCGGCCACTCTCATTCCTCTCTTCCCGGCCACTCTCATTCCTCTCTTCCCGGCCACTCTCATTCCTCTCTTACCCGGCCACTCTCATTCCTCTCTTACCCGGCCACTCTCATTCCTCTCTTCCCGGCCACTCTCATTCCTCTCTTACCCGGCCACTCTCATTCCTCTCTTCCCGGCCACTCTCATTCCTCTCTTCCCCGGCCACTCTCATTCCTCTCTTACCCGGCCACTCTCATTCCTCTCTTACCCGGCCACTCTCATTCCTCTCTTCCCGGCCACTCTCATTCCTCTCTTCCCGGCCACTCTCATTCCTCTCTTCCCGGCCACTCTCATTCCTCTCTTCCCCGGCCACTCTCATTCCTCTCTTCCCCGGCCACTCTCATTCCTCTCTTACCCGGCCACTCTCATTCCTCTCTGCCCGGCCACTCTCATTCCTCTCTTCCCCGGCCACTCTCATTCCTCTCTTACCCGGCCACTCTCATTCCTCTCTTCCCCGGCCACTCTCCTTCCTCTCTTCCCCGGCCACTCTCCTTCCTCTCTTCCCCGGCCACTCTCATTCCTCTCTTCCCGGCCACTCTCCTTCCTCTCTTCCCCGGCCACTCTCATTCCTCTCTGCCCCGGCCACTCTCATTCCTCTCTTCCCGGCCACTCTCATTCCTCTCTTCCCCGGCCACTCTCATTCCTCTCTTCCCCGGCCACTCTCATTCCTCTCTTCCCCGGCCACTCTCCTTCCTCTCTTCCCCGGCCACTCTCCTTCCTCTCTTCCCCGGCCACTCTCATTCCTCTCTTCCCCGGCCACTCTCCTTCCTCTCTTCCCCGGCCACTCTCATTCCTCTCTGCCCCGGCCACTCTCATTCCTCTCTTCCCGGCCACTCTCATTCCTCTCTTCGCCAGCCACTCTCATTCCTCTCTTCCCCGGCCACTCTCCTTCCTCTCTTACCCGGCCACTCTCATTCCTCTCGCCCGGCCCCTCTCCTTCCTCTCTTACCCGGCCCCTCTCATTCCTCTCTGCCCCGGCCCCTCTCCTTCCTCTCTTACCCGGCCACTCTCATTCCTCTCTGCCCCGGCCACTCTCATTCCTCTCTACCCCGGCCACTCCGCTCACTCCATAATTTGCAAATAAATTCACAAAAATCCTACAATGTGATTTTCTGGATTTTTTTCTCATTTTGTCTGTCAGAGTTGAAGTGTACCTATGATGACAATTACAGGCCTCTCTCATCTTTTTAAGACGGAGAACTTGCACAATTGGGGGCTGACTAAATAGTTTTTTGCCCCACTGTATATACAGGAGGTACCGGTACCGAATCAATGTGCGGGGGTACAGGTTAGTTGAAGTAATTTGTACATGTAGGTAAAGGTAATGTGACTATGCATAGATAATAAACAGCGAGTTGCAGCAGGACGCTTGGCCCCAGTGATGTACTGGGCTGAACGCATTACACTATGTAGCGCCTTAAGGTCGGATGCCGAGCAGTTGCCATACCAGGCGGTGATACAACCGGTCAGGATGCTCTCAATGGTGCATCTGTAGAACTTTGAGGATAGGGGGACCCATGTCAAATCTTTTCAGTCTCCTGAGGGGGAAAGGCGTTGTCGTGCCCTTTTCACAACGGTGTGTGATGGTGGTGTGTGATAAAGCCAGTGACTGTGGTGTATTCTTCAATGTCATCGGAAGAATCCCGGAACATGTTCCAGTCTGTGATAGCAAAGCAGTCCTGTAGTTTAGCATCTGCTTCATCTGACCATTTTTTTATAGGCCGAGTCACTGGTGCTTCCTGCTTTCATTTTTACTCGTAAGCAGGAATCAGGAGGATAGAGTTGTGGTCGGATTTACTAAATGGAGAGCGAGGGAGAGCTTTGTGTGTGCAGGACAGGTGATCTAGAATTGTTTTCCCTCTGGTTGCACATTTAACATGTTGACAGAAAATTGGTTTCCGTGCATTAAAGTCTCCAGGCAACTAGGAGTGCCGCCTCTGGGTGAGTGGTTTCCTGTTTGCTTATTTCCTTATACAGCTGTCTGAGTGCGATCTTAGTACCAGCATCTGTCTGTGGTGGTAAATAAACAGCCATGAAAAGTATAGCTACTCTCTAGGCAAGTAGTGTAGCCTGCAGTTTATCACAATATACTCTACAGGCAAGGCAAGGCAAGCAAAATCTAGAGACTTCCTTAGATTTCGTGCACCAGCTATTGTTTACAAATATGCACAGCCCGCCCCCCCTCGTCTTACCGGAGTGTGCTGTTCTATCCTGCCGGTGCAGCGTGTATTCCGCTAGCTGAATATCCATGTCGTCATTCAGCCACGATTCCGTGAAGCATAGGATATTACAGTTTTTGATGTCCCATTGGTAGGATATTCGTGATCTTACCTCGTCTAGTTTACTGTCCAATGATTGCATGTTGGCGAATAATATTGATGGTAACGGCAGCTTTACTAGTTGTCTTCTGCGGGTTCGGACGAGGCATCCGGCTCTTTGTTGTTGTTGTTGTTGTTGTTGAAGAAATCTTCGTCTAATCTGAGGTGAGTGATCTCTGTCTTGATATCTAGAAGCTCTTTTCTGCCGTAAGATACGGTTGCAGAAACATTATGTACAAAATAATTTACAAATATTGCGAAAAAAACACATAATACACATAATAGCACAATTGGTTAGGAGACCGTAAAACAGCGGCCATCTCCTCAGGCGCCATTTTTGTAACAACCTCTCCCTCAATGTAAAAATATCAGGGGAAAAAATGGGATTGATAGACCTAACAACTAGAAATGGGCAGATGTTTTAGTAAGTGGTGTCAGGTAATCTCTGAGCCAGGTAGCAATAGTTTGCAAAACGCATAAACGATTTTTGCCTTGTATTGTCCCACCCAGGTCAACTACATATCTTTGGAAAGCGTATCTCATTGGCTATAAGACTGTCAAGGTGCCAGAGTAGCAATCCCCTGTGTAATGGATGCCTACTGCGCATATGCAGGCAACATCATATTTTTGATGCCCAAAGATATAGTCACTCGGTGGACATTCAATGTTATTATTAAGTTATACATCATCAGATGACATTGGAAATAGGCTAGATTTGTTCCGGCCAACCTACGGATTTATTTGATGCCCCCCATGTAGCTATAGCTCAAACACAGACCAAATGGAAGCTTACCTTGTAAGACGTTTGCTGTTTTGTGAAAACGTTGTGTGAAATAAAAAAATTGACTTTCGGGCTGGTGATCAATAATGGTAGGGCACAGGCAGACAAATAAGATATCCTCATGATCTGTGGAGTCCCGGCTTTTGGTGTGTATCAATGTATTCCGTGTTTATTTTGCTTATGTTTCACAACGCTAACCGGAATGTAGGTAGCAGCCATCTTGAAATGAGGTCACTGGCTCGGCCTGCCCTTTTACAATTGTATGCCCATATATGGTAGTAGGTCACACAAAATATTTGAAGGCACCAATTAATAGCCAAGATACTCAGCCTTCCGCAGACACCCTGCTTTTGCAGATTGGAGTTACCATTCTCATATCAAACAAGCGTCCAAATTAGTGTCCTGCTGCATGAAAGCAGCAGCTCTAGCCTTTAGCTCTGTGCAGATGTTGTCTTTAATCCATGGCTTCTGGTTGGGATGTGTACGTACAGTCACTGCGGGGATGACGTCGTCGATGCACTTATTGATGAAGCAGATGACTGAGGTGGTATACTCCTCAATGCCATGGGATGAATCCCGGAACATATTCCTGTCTGTGCTAGCAAAACAGTCCTGTAGCATCTGCATCATTTGACAATATGTATTTTTTTTGTATCATCATCTTTGAAATGCAAGAGAAAGGCCATAATATATTATTCCAGCCCAGGTGCAATTTAGATATTGCAAGTGCAAAGTTTTAGTGTAATCCAATGAACCATTCAATTTCTGTTCAAAATTTTGAATCAAGACTGCCCAAATTTGCCAAATTTTTTATTAATAACTTTTCATGTTCAAAACTGTGCACTCTACTCAAACAATAGCATGATATTCTTTCACTGTAATAGCTACTGTAAATTGGACAGTGCAGTTAGATTAACAAGAATGTAAGCTTTCCGACAATATCAGATAGGTCTATGTCCTGGGAAACATTCTTGTTACTTACAACCTCATGCTAATCGCATTAGCCTACATTAGCTCAACCGTCCCGCAGGGGACCCACCAATCCTGAAGAAGTTTTAAAACTGCACAATGTTCTCTCCACCTCCTAGAGGGGGGCAACTTAAATGTTTTGCGCAAGAGGTTGTGTGGTAGCCCAAACAAATCAATAAGGCCCCCAAAAGGCTAGAGTCAGCCCTGCTCCTTGCTACTTGAGCGCCAAGTGTTCAACAGCCAGGCAAACAAATTAGCATCAGAGACTTGACCCCCACTAAAAGCAAGGGCAGGCTGGGAAATTGGAATTTAGACTATTATAGTTACAGCGGCACACTCTCCAGACACACACACTCCCCAGACACAGTCCACAGACACACACTCACACACACACACAAAGGTAGACACACAGAGCGACATACACACAGACAGGCATCAGTCCCAGAGGGGTGCAAAGCCCATAATTTACACACCATTCGGTTTGATAGAGCCAATATACTGTAATATGCATCACATACTAAACCACACCAAGAACGACTACAAAGAGCCCAAAAATGTGTCTGTAAGGGTGGATGGTATGCCCCTTACTTGCCCTGGATGGTTCGAGCTGTCTGGCTGATGTTGGTGAGCAAGGAGTCGCAGGAAGCAGAAGATTCAATACAATATTTTTATTTAAAGGTTTGGTGCAGGTATTTAAAAAATAAATAAATCATTCAACATGATGCTAGACAAGGCTCAAATTAATTAGTAAATTGATTTCAAATGAATATAAAGACTGAAGATCAGTCTGACTAACCCCTAGGGCTCAGAACAACCCTAACTAACCCCTTTAGAGACAGGTGGTCATCTTAATCTCCCATAAAGCTCCACACCTGAGCATTTATAACCTGGTAGAGACTAGGTGACATGAAACAGGAAACACTTGTAATTAAATGCAAACTAAGCCAATAAACAATTAGAAAAGTAAACAATAACAGTTTAAATACTATAATCTGTATAATACAGCCAGTTAAAGCACTGGACTAGAGCAGGACCTCCCCCCTCCCCCCAATTAGTAATGGAGTGTCCCTTCTTAATGAGCAGACCATGGCCACCTGTGAGCTTGGTGGCCATGCCCCTCCACATGCTACAAGACAGATCTCGCACACAAACGTAAGTACTACTTTAGACTAGCAAATAGGACTGCTGAGACATGCCAATAGTACTGCTTTAGACTGGCCAGTAGTACTGTTTTAGACTGGCCAGTAGTACTGTTTTAGACTGGCCAGTAGTACTGCTTTAGACTGGCAAATAGTACTGCTTTAGACTGGCAAATAGTACTGCTTTAGACTGGCAAATAGTACTGCTTTAGACTGGCAAATAGTACTGCTTTAGACTGGCAAATAGTACTGCTTTAGACTGGCCAGTAGTACTGCTTTAGACTGGCCAGTAGTATTGCTTTAGACTGGCCAGTAGTACTGTTTTAGACTGGCCAGTAGTACTGTTTTAGACTGGCCAGTAGTACTGCTTTAGACTGGCAAATAGTACTGCTTTAGACTGGCAAATAGTACTGCTTTAGACTGGCAAATAGTACTGCTTTAGACTGGCAAATAGTACTGCTTTAGACTGGCAAATAGTACTGCTTTAGACTGGCAAATAGTACTGCTTTAGACTGGCAAATAGTACTGCTTTAGACTGGCAAATAGTACTGCTTTAGACTGGCAAATAGTACTGATTTATAGACTGGCAAATAGTACTGATTTATAGACTGGCAAATAGTACTGATTTATAGACTGGCAAATAGTACTGATTTATAGACTGGCAAATAGTACTGATTTATAGACTGGCAAATAGTACTGATTTATAGACTGGCAAATAGTTCTGCTTAGACTGGCAAATAGTTCTGCTTTAGACTGGCAAATAGTACTGCTTTAGACGGGCAAAAAGTTCTGCTTTAGACTGGCAAATAGTTCTGCTTTAGACTAGACAACATAACTAATTAACTTGATCTGATTTACTTCTCATGCCTTCTGTAATTTATATTCAATGTTTAGAAATGATTTAGAATAAATCAGACACTGGTGACGCACTCAACCTAAATTAATATTTGGTGAAGTGTCCAAGCTACTACGTATATCACCATGTACAGTGGGCAAAAAAGTATTTAGTCAGCCACCAATTGTGCAAGTTCTCCCACTTAAAAAGATGAGAGGCCTGTCATGTTCATCATAGGTACACTTCAACTATGACAGACAAAATGAGAAAAAAAAATCCAGAAAATCACATTGTAGGATTTTTAATGAATTTATTTGCAAATTATGGTGGAAAATAAGTATTTGGTCAATAACAAAAGTTTATCTCAATACTTTGTTTTATACCCTTTGTTGGTAATGACAGAGGTCAAACGTTTTCTGTAAGTCTTCACAAGGTTTTCACACACTGTTGCTGGTATTTTGGCTCATTCCTCCATGCAGATCTCCTCTAGAGCAGTGATGTTTTGGGGCTGTTGCTGGGCAACACGGACTTTCAACTCCCTCCAAAGATTTTCTATGGGGTTGAGATCTGGTGACTGGCTAGGCCACTCCAGGACCTTGAAATGCTTCTTACGAAGCCACTCCTTTGTTGCCCGGGCGGTGTGTTTGGGATCATTATATATGGTATATAGTATCACTATTGTTATTTTACTGCCTCTCTTTAATTACTTGTTTATTTTATTTCTTATTTTTCTTATTCATATTTTTTAAACTACATAGTTTGTTAGGGGCTTCTAAGTAAGCATTTGGCGCATGTGACTAATACAATTTGATTTGATTTGCTCAAGGGCACAGACCTATTTATTTATTTTATATATATATATTTTTACGTAGTTGGTTTGGGGATTTGAACCAACAAATAGGTTACTGGCACAACGGTTGATTTCTTATTTTTCTCCACAATTTCATCATTTCCAATTACAATCTTGTCTCATCGCTGCAACTCCCCAACAGGCTTGGGAGAGGCGAAGGTCGAGTCATGCGTCCCCCGAAACATGACCCGCCAAACCGCACTCCTTAACACCCGCCGCCCGCTTAAGCCGGAAGCCAGCCGCACCAATGTGACGGAGGAAACACTGTTCAACTGATGACCAGAGTCAGCCTGCAGGCGCCCACCCCGCCACAAGACAAGGAGTCGCTAGAGCGCGATGAGCCATGTAAACCCCCCGGCCATACCCTCCCCTAACCTGTAGTTTCGCTGGGCCAATTGTGAGCCACCCTATAGGATTCCCGGTCACGGTCGTTTGTGACACAGCCTGGGACCGAACCTGACTCTGTAGTGACGCCTCAAGCACTGCGATGCAGTGCTTTAGACCGCTGAGCCACTCGGAAGGCGGCCCAGTAGTTTTTGCTAGGCTACCTGCCCTCGTACATTTCTTCAACCCTTTCTCCCTCCCATCACCCAGTGTATCAGACTCTAAACTATGGAGGGAATTACTCTCTATCCTCCAAACATAAAGCATCAAGGTCTCTCCTGATGTGCTATCCTCCAAACATAAAGCATCAAGGTCTCTCCTGATGTGCTATCCTCCAAACATAAAGCATCAAGGTCTCTCCTGATGTGCTATCCTCCAAACATAAAGCATCAAGGTCTCTCCTGATGTGCTATCCTCCAAACATAAAGCATCAAGGTCTCTCCTGATGTGCTATCCTCCAAACATAAAGCATCAAGGTCTCTCCTGATGTGCTATCCTCCAAACATAAAGCATCAAGGTCTCTCCTGATGTGCTATCCTCCAAACATAAAGCATCAAGGTCTCTCCTGATGTGCTATCCTCCAAACATAAAGCATCAAGGTCTCTCCTGATGTGCTATCCTCCAAACATAAAGCATCAAGGTCTCTCCTGATGTGCTATCCTCCAAACATAAAGCATCAAGGTCTCTCCTGATGTGAGAGCCTGTGAGGAATAAAATGTCCTTAATCAGACCAAGGGATTGTTTGTAGCATTCTCCTTTGTCGCACACAAACCCCTCTGGACAAATCTGTAATTACTGGGAGCATGTAGATGATTACCAGCCTTACTGCAGAAGCGGGATATGACCAGAGATCCACAAGGCTGGATAGAATTACACTGACAATAAGGATAGGACAGTCAGTCATGTGAGTTTCCTTTCCTCGTTTCCTCTCCTACATTTACACACATTTTAAGACACAGGACAGGTTCTTTAACATCAGTGAAAATCAGGAATAAAAGGAGAGGAGGCCAGGTCAGACTTAATTGAGATGCACCCAGTGTCCCTCTCATATTTCATCCTGCTGTAATCACAACATGGGAATTGTATCACACCTGTAGAATATCTCTGACCATCAGCAGAATTGTGACATATTGTAACTGCCTCTTTTACCCACAAATGCACAGGTAGAGATAGCAAGCAGCAGGCTCTTCCTATCTTCCCCATCTCTGCAACACCAGGCAAGACGGAATAAGCAATCTTTCCCAAATCTCAGATGGTTGCAGAGCAATCAATGTTATGTATACCTCTGCTACAACTTTACATATTCCATTCTCTCGCTCTCTCTCTCTCTCTGCTACAACTTTACATATTCCATCTCTCTAGCTCGCTCTCTCTCTCTCTCACCCCATGGTATAGATAAACATAGCTGTGTCCCAGCAGGATTGTAGTGTTCAGAGCAGGGCCTCATCATGATGGGTGAAGTCAGGGTGAAAGAGAAACATGGGCCGAGCCAGTCATGCTCTGCTCCTGGATCAGCCCATACATTAGGATGTGTCTCAGGTGGCACCCTATTCCCTGTATAGGGCCCTGGTCAAGAGTAGTGAACTACAGTATAATAGGGAATAGATTGTCATTTGGAACACAACCTTACAGATGGACCCATGTCTCGAACACCCCAGGAATCATATTAACCTCTGTGTTCATCAGGCAGATGGGCATATGATGCGCATCTGCACTATGCTGCTCATTTATATGGAAACACATGCATTACTTCGGCAATGTTCAGATGGCTCTCGACCTATAGCCCCGCTACACACACATATGCACACATTGAAACTACAGGTAACTGAGAAAATAATGGAAACATTTGAGTAAATGAGGGATACAAAGTATATTGAAAGCAAGTGCTTCCACATAGGTGTGGTTAATGAGTTAATAAAGCAATCCCATCATGCTTAGGGTCATTTTTTTAAATGCTGGGCAGGCCATTATTTTGGCTGCCATGGCTATATGCACCCATCCATAGGGCACGAGTGGTCACTGAATGGCTTGATGAGCATGAAAACGATCTAAACCATATGTCTTGGCCGTCTCAGTCAACAGATCCCAACCCAATTGAATTCTTATGGGGGATTCTGGAGTGGCGACTGAGACAGCGTTTACCACCACCATCAACAAAACACCAAATGATGGAAATTCTTGTGGAAGAATGGTGTCGCATCCCTCCAATAGAGTTCCAAACACTTGTAGAATCTATGCCTAAGGTGCATTGAAGCCGTTCTGGCTTGTGGTGGCCCAACGCCCTATTAAAACACTTTATGTTGGTGTTTCCTTTATTTTGTCAGTTACCTGTAAGTTGCCATGGAGATGTACAGTACTGTGGAATAAAAGGCCTGGTTGCCGTGGGGATGGGTTATATTGAGTTAAAAGCTCCCTAATAATAAACCATAAACACAAGGCAGTCCTCTGGGATGGACAGAGAGACAGACAGACAAAAAAAAACGGACCGTCCACCTGTTCTTCCCATAGACTTCCATAGCATACAGTGCCAATACCCACAGTCCCCCATACAGTTACAGCATGTCAGTGCAGCTGTGGCACTGAGAGCTGTATCCACCCTGTGGCCTGTGAAATGGATGCTCTCCAGAACAGACAGTGGGAGACACAGAGCCCTGAGCATTATGTAATTACCCACTGTAGCTGGAGTTGTAGAGGGGCGTGCTGCCAAATAACCACACTGGAGCGGAGCACCGAAACCAGGCAAATCCTAACTCTGTATCTCTCCCTCTCCTCTTGCTATGAATAAACTACTAACTGAACAAATAGGCCACCCAGCTGCCTGGGTGGCCTACACACTTTCTACCATTCACACAAACGCAAACACACAGGGGATTACTGCAGCAGAACAACCGCACCAATGGAGTCCTGGTCCTATCAGGGAACACCAGGTTCATGCCTAGAAGCTTATGTAATCAGAGAAGACTGACAACGATGGGAAAAGCACAGCTGCTGTCACACTGGTGATATTATGAGGCTAAGTGAAAGCTTGGTCACATACACTCACATAGGACACACACACACTCCAGTAAGTGCATACACACAATTCAGCACTTGGAAAAGCTTCTTTGGATGTGTGAAAACTGTATAACAACTTAAGAACATTCTCATCTACCATTGCCCACCTTCTTGCTTTAAAATCTATTTTTAACCAAACAACCTCACCTCTCCCTTTCTCTCTCCCATCACCTCTGTGCAGTAGAGTCCTCCCTCTGTTTCTCTACCTCCGCTCGGGCGGGAGGACTTGTCTCTCTGAGCTATGGGGTCTGGCAGCAGAAAGGAGTCTGATTACACTCAGCCAGTCAAGGTGCTTTGTGGGAAGGCCAACGTCAAACTGCTTTGTGGGAGGGCCAACGTCCATGCCTGGTACTTTTCCCAGCTGCTTCTATTACCTTACTTCAACCACAGCTTCTAACCTAACTGCTTGTCAGACAGACAGCTCCTTACTTCATCCACAGCTTCTAACCTAACTGCCTGTCAGACAGACAGCTCCTTACTTCATCCACAGCTTCTAACCTAACTGCCTGTCAGACAGACAGCTCCTTACTTCAACCACAGCTTCTAACCTAACTGCCTGTCAGACAGACAGACAGACAGACAGACAGACAGACAGACAGACAGACAGACAGACAGACAGACAGACAGACAGACAGACAGACAGACAGACAGACAGACAGACAGACAGACAGACAGACAGACAGACAGACAGACAGACAGACAGACAGACAGACAGACAGACAGACAGACAGACAGACAGACAGACAGACAGACAGACAGACAGACAGACAGACAGACAGACAGACAGACAGACAGACAGACTAACAACTGCAGTCATTGAGAAGGGGAGCAGGAGTGTGCATGTGGTGGGGGGAATGGTGGGTGGAGGGGCTCTACAATATGCAATATGTATCCTGCTCAAGCCATTCTACCAAAAAAGCCTACATTTCCAGAAGGAAAGGCATCTTCCCCATTCTACATGATTAGCATAATTGGTATATTCCTCCAAAGTTGAGTTTATTTCAAAACACAGGGCAGTGAGGTTTAGCAGTTTTCCTGTGAATCTGCATTGCTATGAGCAGACCTGAGATGGTGTGATGTTCCAGGAAATAGAAATAGCAGCATGCTGATGTACTGAAAGGCGATTAGAGAGACACAAACACACACAAGCATACACACACACACACAGTGAGGACTAACTTCAGGGTGAAAACAAGGTGGAGTGATAAGTAATAATGACAAATAAGTCTGGCTGCACAACCGATTGGCAAACGTATTTCAAATTGAGAAATCATGTGACTAAACTGAATAAAAAGAAGAAGAATCTACACTACGTATCAAAGATAAATGACATAAAGAATAATAGTAAAAAAGCTTTGGAGCATCTTCAATTCAATTTTGGGGGGAAAAGTCACTCAGCTCCAACATTCATTGAATCAGATGGCTCATTCATCACAAAACCAACTGATATTGCCAACTACTTTAATGATTTTTTTCATTGGCAAGATTAGCAAACTTAGGCATGACATGCCAGCAACAAACGCTGACACTACACACACACACCGATCCAAGTATATCGGACCAAATTATGAAAGACAAGCATTGTCATTTTGAGTTCCGTAAAGTGAGTGTAGAAGAAGTGAAAAAAGTGTTGTTGTCTATCAACAATGACAGGCCACCGGGGTCTGACAACTTGGATTGAAAATTACTGAGGATAATAGCAGACAATATTGCCACTCCTATTTGCCATGTCTTCAATCTAAGCCTACTAGAAAGTGTGTGCCCTCAGGCCGGGGGGGAAGCAAAAGTAATTCCGCTACCTGAGAATTAGTAAAGCCTCATTTACTGGCTCAAATAGCCAACCAATAAGCCTGTTGCCAACCCTTGGTAAACTTTTGGGAAAGAATTGTTTGACCAGATACAATGCTATTTTACAGTAAACAAATTGACAACAAACTTTAAGCATGCTTATAGGGAAGGACATTCAACAAGCAAAACACTTACACAAATGACTGATGATTGGCTGAGAGAAATTGATGATAAAAAGATTGGGGGGGCTCTTTTGTTAGACTTAAGTGTGGCTTTTGACATTGTTCTAAACTAACCGTCTGTCAGGCAGACAGCTCCTGACTTCCCCCACAGCTTCTAGCCTAACTGCCTGTCAGACAGACAGCTCCTGACTTCCCCCACAGCTTCTAACCTAACTGCCTGTCAGACAGACAGCTTCTAACTTTCCCACAGCTTCTAACCTAAGTGCCTGTCAGACAGACAGCTTCTAACTTCCCCCACAGCTTCTAACCTAACTGCCTGTCAGACAGACAGACAGACTAACAACTGGAGTCATTGAGAAGGGGAGCAGGAGTGTGTATGTGGTGGGGGGATGGGGTCTACAATATGCCATAATATGCCATATGTATCCTGCTCAAGCCATTCTACCAAATAAGCCTACATTTCCATAAGAAAATGAATCTTCCCCATTCTACATGATTAGCATACTTTGCATATTCCTCAAGTTTAGCTTATTTCAAAACACACGGCAGTGAGGTTTAGCAGTTTTCCTGTGAATCTGCATTGCTATGAGCAGACCTGAGATGGTGTGATGTTTCAGGAAAAAGAAATCGCAGCAGTCACCAATGCTGAGGTACTGAAAGGCAATTAGAGACACACAAATGCAGACACACACACACATACACACAGTGAGGACTAACTTCAGGGTGAAAACAAGGTGGAGTGATAAGTAATAATGAAAAATAAGTCTGGCTGCACAACCGATTGGCAAACGTATTGCAAATTGAGAAATCATGTGACTAAACTGAATAAAAAGAAGAAGAATCTACACTAAGGAACAAAGGTAAATGACAAAGAATGATAGTAAAAACATGTGGAGAACCTTAAATGACATTTTGGGAAAAAAGTTTAACTCAGCTCCATCATTCATTGAATCATATGGCTCATTCATCACAAAACCAACTGATATTGCCAACTGCTTTAATGATTTTTTCATTGGCAAGATTAGCAAACTTAGGCATGACATGCCAGCAACAAACGCTGACACTACACACACACACACACACACACACCGATCCAAGTATATCGGACCAAATTATGAAAGACAAGCATTGTAATTTTGAATTCCGTAAAGTGCCACTTATTTACCATATTTTCAAATTAAGACTACTAGAAAGTGTGAGCCCCCAGGCTTGGAGGGAAGCAAAAGTAATTCCGCTACCTAAGAATAGTAAAGCCCCCTTTACTGGCTCAAATAGCCGACCAATAAGCCTGTTACCAACCCTTGTGTTCGACCAGATAAAATGCTATTTTACAGTAAACAAATTGACAACAAACTTTCAGCATGCTTATAGGGAAGGACATTCAACAAGCACAGCACATACACAAATGACTGATGATTATCAATCACAGTCTGCTGCTGGAAAACGTATGTGTTATGGCTTTACACCCCCTGCTATATTGTGGATAAAGACTTGACTGTCTAATAAAACACAGAGGGTGTTCTTGAATGGAAGCCTCTTCAAAATAATCCAGGTAGAATCAGGAATTCCACAGGGCAGCTGTCTAGGCCCCTTACATTTTTCAATCTTTACTAATGAAAAAGTAAAGCCAGTGCGTCTATGTATGTGGATGACTCAACACTAAACACGTCAGCTACTACAGCGACTGAAATGACTGCAACACTTAAAGAGCTGCAGTCAGTATCAGAATGGGTGGCAAGAAATAAGTGAGTCCTAAATATTTCAAAAACTAAAAGCATTGCAGTTCAGACAAATCATTAATTAAACCCTAAATCTCAACTAAATATTGTAATAAATCATGTGGAAATCGAGCAAGTTGAGGTGACTAAACTGCTTGGAGTAACCCTGGATTGTAAACTGCCATGATCAAAAATATTGATACAACAGTAGCTAAGATGGGAAGAAGGCTGTGCATAATTAAGCAATGCTCTACCTTCTTAACAACACAATCAACAAGACAGGTCCTACAGGCCCTAGTTTTGTCACACCTGGACTACTGTTCAGTCGTGTAGTCAGGTGGCACAAAAAGGGACTTAGTGAAATTGCAATTGGCTCAGAACAGGGCAGCGCAGCTGGCCCTTGGATGTTTAAAAAAATATATATTCCACCTTTATTTAACCAGGGAGGTCAGTTGAGAACATGATCTCATTTACAACTGCAACCTGGCCAAGATAAGGCAAAGCAGTGCAACACAAACAACAACACAGGTGTACACATGGAATAAACAAACATACAGTCAATAACACAACAGGAAAATAATCTATATACAATGAGGCAAGATTAGGGCGGTATGGCAATAAATAGGCCGTAGTGGCGAAGTAATTACAATTTAGCAATTAAACACTGGAGTGGTAGATGTGCAGAAGATGAATGTGCAAGTAGAGATACTGGGATGCAAAGGAGAAGAAAGAAAAAAAATAACAATATGGGGATGAGGTAGTTGGATGGCTATTTACAGATGGGCTATGTGCAGTGATCGTGAGCTGCTCTGACAGCTGATGCTTAAAGTTAGTGAGGGAGATAAGAGTCTCCAGCTTCAGTGATTTTTGCAGTTCGTTCCAGGCATTGGCAGCAGAGAACTGGAAGGAAAGGCAACCAAAGGAGGAATAGGCTTTGGGGGTGACCAGTGAAATATACCTGCTGGAGCGCGTGCTACGGATGGGTGCTACTATGGTGACCAGTGAGCTGAGAAGGCAGGCTTTACCTAGCAAAGACTTATAGATGACCTGGAGCCAGTGGGTTTGGTGATGAATATGAAGCGTGGGCCAGCCAACGAGAGCATACAGGTCGCAGTGGTGGGTAGTATATGAGGCTTTGGTGACAACGGATGACACTGTGATAGACTGCATCCAATTTGCTGAGTAGAGTGTTGGAGGCTTTTTGTAAATTACATCGCCAAAGTCAAGGATCGGTAGGATTGTACGTTTTACGAGGGTATGTTTGGCAGCATGAGTGAAGGAGGCTTTGTTGCCAAATAGGAAGCCGATTCTAGATTTAATTTTAGATTGGAGATGCTTAATGTGAGTCTGGAAGGAGAGTTTACAGTCTAACCAGACACCTAGGTATTTGTAATTGTCCACATATTCTAAGTCAGAACCGTCTAGAGTAGTGATGCTGGACGGGGGGCAGGTGCGGGCAGCAATCGGTTGAAGAGCATGCATTTAGGTTTACTTGCATTTAAGAGCAGTTGGAGGCCACGGAAGGAGAGTTGTATGGCATTGAAGCTTGTCTGGAGGTTAGTTAACACAGTGTCCAAAGAAGGGCCAGAAGTATACAGAATGGTGTCGTCTGCGTAGTGGTGGATCAGAGAATCACCAGCAGCAAGTGTGACATCATTGATGTATACAGAGAAAATAGTCAGCCTGAGAATTGAATCCTGTGGCACCCCAATAGACTGCCAGAGGTCCGGACAACAGGCACTCCAATTTGACACACTGAACTCTATCTGAGAAGTAGTTGGTGAACCAGGCGAGGCAGTCATTTGAGAAACAAAGGCTGTTTAGATTGCCGATAAGAATGTGGTGATTGACAGAGTCGAAAGCCTTGGCCAGGTCGATGAATACGGCTGCACAGTATTGTCTATTATTGATGGCGGTTATGATATTGTTTAGGACCTTGAGCATGGCTGAGGTGCACCCATGACCAGCTCCGAAACCAGATTGCATAGGAAAGAAGGTACTGTGAGATTCTAAATGGTCGGTGATCTGTTTGTTAGCATGGCTTTCGAAGACCTTAGAAAGGAAGATCAGGATAGATATAGGTATGTAACAGTTTGGGTCAGAGTGTCTCCCCCTTTGAAGAGGGGGATGACTGCAGCAGCTTTCCAATCTTTGGGGATCTCAAACGATATGAAAGAGAGGTTGAACAGGCTATTAATAGGGGTTGCAACAAATGCGGTGAATAATTTTAGAAAGAGAGGGTCGAGATTGTCTAGCCCAGCTGATTTGTAGAGGTCCAGATTTTGCAGCTATCTGGATTTGGGTAAAGGATAAATGGGGGAGGCTTGGGCAAGTTGCTGAGGGGCTGCAGAAATGTTGGTAGGGGTAGCCAGGTGGGAAGCATGGCCAGCCGTAGAAAAATGCTTATTGAAATTCTCAATTATCGTGTATTTATCGGTGATGACAGTGTTTTCTAGCCTCAGTGCAGTGGGCAGCTGGGAGGAGGTGCTCTTATTTTCCATGGACTTTGCAGTGTCCCAGAACTTTTGGAATTTGTGCTAATTTCTGTTTGAAAAAAGCTAGCCTTTGCTTTCCTAACTGCCTGTGTATATTACTTCCTAACTTCCCTGAAAAGTTGCATATCGCGGGGGCTATTCGATGTTAATGCAGTATGTCACAAGATGTTTTTGTGCTGGTCAAGGGCAGTCAGGTCTGGAGTGAAACACGGGCTACATCTGTTCTTGGTTCTACATTTTTTGAATGGGGCATGCTTATTTAAGATGGTGAGGAAAGCACTTTTAAAGAATCACCAGGCATCCTCTACTGACGGAATGAGGTCAATATCCTTCCAGGATACCCGGGCCACGTCGATTTAGAAAGGCTCGCTACTGCTCGCTGAAGTGTTTTCGGGAGCGTTTGACAGTGATGAGGGGTGGTCATTTGACGCAGACCCATTACGGATGCAGGCAATAAGGCAGTGATTGCTGAGATCCTGGTTGAAGACAGCAGAGGTGTATTTAGAGGGCAGGATGGTCATGATGATATCTATGAGGGTTCCCGTGTTTACAGATCCCGTGTTTACAGATCTGGGGTTGTACCTGGTAGGTTCATTGATAATTTGTGTGAGATTGAGGGCATCAAGATTAGATTGTAGGACGGTCGGGGTGTTAAACATGTCCCAGTTTAGATCACCTAACAGTACAAGTTCTGAATATAGATGGGGGGCAATCAATTCACATATGGTGTCCAGGGCACAGCTGGGGGCAGACGGTGGTCTATAACAAGCAGAAACCTTGAGAGACTTGGTTCTGGAAAGGTGGATTTTTAGAAGTAGAAGTTCTAACTGTTTGGGCACCAACCTGAATAGTATGAGAGAACTCTGCAGGCTGTCTCTGCAGTAGAATGCAACTCCGCCCACGTTGGCAGTTATATCTTGTCAGAAAATGTTATAGTTAGGTATGGACATTTTTGGTGGCCTTCCTAAGCCAGGATTCAGTCACGACTAGGACATCCGGGTTGGCAGAGTGTGCTAAAGCTGTCAGTAAAACAAACTTAGGGAGTAGGCTTCTAATGTTAACATGCATGAAACCAAGGCTTTTACGGTTACAGAAATCAACAAATGAGAGCACCTGGGGTTTGGGAGTGGAGCAAGGTGCTGCAGGGCCTGGATTAACCTCTACATCACCGGAAGAACACCAGAGGAACAGAGGAGGAGTAGGATAAGGGTATGGCTAAAGGCTATAAGAACTGGTCGTCTAGTGCTTTCGGAACAGAGAGTAAAAGGAACAGGTTTCTGGCCGCGGAAGAATAGATTCAAGGCATAATGTACAGACAAGGTTATGGTAGGATGTGAATACAGTGGAGGTAAACCTAGGCATTGAGTGACGATGAGAGAGGTTTTGTCTCTAGAAACATCATTTAGACCAGGTGAGGTCACCGCATGTGTGGGAGGTGAAACAAAAGGGCTAGCCAAGGAATATTGAGCAGGGCTGTCTCTACAGTGAAATAAGACAATAATCACTAACCAAAACAGCAATGAACAAGGCACATTAGGGAGAGGCATGCGTAGCCGAGTGATCATAGGGACCAGTGGGAGGCTAGGCGAGCTGGAGACACGGCGATTCAGACAGATATTGGGCCGGGGCTAGCAGGCTAGCAGAAGGGCCTTAGGGGGGACGTCGCAACGGAATAAGTCTGTTGTAGCCCCCTCAGACGGTTATGTCAGCAGACCAGTCGTGTTTGTTTGGCAGAGCTCTGTTTAAGCAGTAAAAGGGTCCATGCCAATTAGCTAAATATTTATTGTAGCCCAAGGAGTGGCTTATGGACCTCTTCAGCTAGCCGGGGGATATGCCTAGCACGAGGATAGTTCCAGGCTCACTGGTGCTTGCTTTGGGACAGAGACATTAGCCAGGGGGTAGCCACTCGGATAGCAGCTAGCTAGCTGCGATGATCCAGGTGAAAAGTTTCAGAGCTTGCGACAGGACACTGGAGAAACTGGAGAAAGAGCAGTCCGTTAAGCTCTGGGTTGAAACGTGCTGTGCAGACTGGCAGGAGTTGACCAGGCTATGGTGAGTTGATGACCGCTAGCAGTGGCTAGCCGTGACTATTAGCTAGTTAACTGGCTAGCTTCTGTTGGGGGTTCCAGTTCTAATTCCACATGCAAGATGTAAAATTAGATTAAAAAACAGATAAAAATACACCTTATGGAACAGCGGGGGCTGTGAAGCAACACAAACATAGGCACAAACACGATAACATACACACTACACACACGTACACATGGATTTTGTACTGTAGATATGTGGTAGTGGTGGAGTAGGGGTCTGAGGGCATACAATGTGTTGTGAAATCTGTGAATGTTTTGTAATGTTAAAATTGTACAGTAAATCAATCAAATCAAATGTATTTATATAGCCCTTTTTACATCAGCTGATATCTCAAAGTGTTGTACAGAAACCCAGCCTACAACCCCAAATAGCAAGCAATGCAGGTATAGAAGCATGGTGGCTAGGAAAAACTCCCTAGAAAGGCAAAAACCTAGGAAGAAACCTAGAGAGAAACCAGACTATGCGGGGGGGCCAGCCCTCTTCTGGCTGTGCCGGGTGGAGATTATAACAGAGCATGGCCAAGATGTTCAAATGTTCATAAATGACCAGCATGGTCAAATAATAATAATCACAGTAGTTGTCGAGGGTGCAACAAGTCAGCACCTCAGGAGTAAATGTCAGTTGGCTTTTCATAGGCGATCACACTACCAGTCAAAAGTTTGGACACACCTACTCATTCAAGGTTTTCTTTAATTTTACCATTTTCTACATTGTAGAATAATAGTGAAGACATCAAAACATTGAAATAACACATATGGAATCATGTAGTAACCAAAAACGTGTTAAACAAATTAAAATATATTTAATATATGAGATTCTTCAAAGTAGCCACACTTTGCCTTGATGACAGCTTTGCACACTGTTGGCCTGCTTTTCCAACAGTCTTGAAGGAGTTCCCACATATACTGAGCCCTTGTTGGTTGCTTTTCCTTCGCTACAGTCCAACTCATCCCAAACTATCTCAATTGGATTGAGGTCAGGTGATTGTGGAGGCCAGGTCATCTGATGCAGTGCCATCACTCTCCAGGTTGGTCGACTAGCCCTTACACAGGCCGGAGGTGGGTTTGGGTCATTGTCCAGTTGAAAAACAAATGATACTCCCACCAAACGCAAACCAGATGGGATGGCGTATTGCTGCAGAATGGTGTGGTAACCATGCTGGTTGTGTGCCTTGAATTCTAAATAAATCACTGACCGTGTCACCAGCAATGCACACCATCCTCCATAATTCACAGTGGGAACCACACATGCGGAGATCATTCGTTCACCTACTCTGTGTTCTCACAAAGACACGGCGGATGGAACCAAAACCAAAAGTCTCAAATTTGGTCTTATCAGACCAAAGGACAGATTTCCACCGGTCTAATGTCCATTGCTCATGTTTCTTGGCCCAAGCAAATCTCTTCTTATTGGTGTCCTTTAGTAGTGGTTTCATTGCAGCAAATCGACCATGAAGGCCTGATTCACACAGTCTCCTCTGAACAGTTGATGTTGAGATGTGTCTGTTACTTGAACTCTCTGAAGCATTTATTGGGCTGTGATCTGAGGTGCAGTTAACTCTAATGAACTTGTCCTCTGCAGCAGAGGTAACTCTGGGCCTTCCTTTCCTGTGGCTGTCCTCATGAGAGACAGTTTTAGCATAGCGCTTGATGGTTTTTTGATGATCTTAAAAGTAATGATGGCCTGTCATTTATCTTAGCTTATTTGAGCAGTTTTTGCCATAATATGGACTTGGACTTTTACCAAATAGGGCTATCTTCTGTATTCCACCCCTACCTTGTCACCACACAACTAATTGGCTCAAACGCATTAAGAAGCAAAGAAATTCCACACATTAACTTTTAACAAAGCACACCTGTTATTTGAAATTCATTCCAGGTGAGTACCTCATGAAGCTGGTTGAGAGAATACCAAGAGTGTACAAAGCAGTCATAAAGGCAAGGGGTGTCTACTTTGAAGAATCTCAAATATATTTTGATTTGTTTAAAACTTTTTTTGGTTACTACATGATTCCATATGTATTATTTCGTTCGTTTTGATGTCTTCATTATTATTCTACAGTGTAGAAAATAGTACAAATAAAATGTCTAAAACTTGAATGAGTAGGTGTGTTCTAACTTTTGACTGGTTCTGTATAAGCTGCCTTAATTTTGCTGGACCCCAGGAAGAGTAGCTGCTGCCTTAGCAGGAACTAATGGGGATCCATAATATATACAAATAACAGAAGTGTTCCTGAAAATCTGGTCTCACTGTATCACTTCAGTCACAGAATGCTACTAAAACTAAAGATGTGCTAGACATGATGCCTATTTGACAGTTAAAGAACATTGAAATGTATTCCAGTGTAACAACATCAGTCCATGGAAGGATAGCCGGGTCACAGGAGCACTGGTAAATTAACCAACCTCCGTCATCATCCTTCATCTCTCCTATATGTCGGCCCTCTGAAGGACCCAACGTCTCAACACATAACAAATGGAGCGGACCTTCAAGCTTAAAGGCCAATTCCACTACTTTTGAACCTCATTTTCATTATCTCCAGCACAATACCGCTGCATTTCTACAAAACGTTTTTTTGACCTTTTCCACATTTTGTTACGTCACAGCCTTATTCTAAAATTGATTAAATTGTTTTTCCCTTCATCAATCTGCACACAATACCCAATAATGACAAAAGCAAAAACCGTTTTGAAATTCTTGCAACTGAAATATCACATTTACATAAGCATTCAGACCATTTACTCAGTACTTTGTTGAAGCACCTTTGGGTATGACGCTATAAGCTTGGCACACCTGTATTTGGGGAGTTTCTCCAATTCTCTGCAGATCCTCTCAAGCTCTGTCAGGTTGGATTGGGAGAGTCGCTGCACAGCTATTTTCAGGTCTCTCCAGAGATGTTCCATCGGGTTCAAGTCTGGCCTCCGGCTGGGCCACTGAAGGACATTCAGAGACTTGTCCTAAAGTCACTCCTGCGTTGTCTCGACTGTGTGCTTAGGGTCGTTGTCCTGTTGGAACGTGAACCTTCGCCCCTGTCTGAGGTCCTAAGCGCTCTGGAGCATGTTTTCATCAAGGATCTCTTTCTCTGTACTTTGCTCCGTTCATCTTTCCCTTGATCCCGACTAGTCTTCCAGTCCCTCCTGCTGAAAAACATCCCCACAGCATGATGTTGCCACCATCATGCTTTACCGTAGGGATGGTACCAGGTTTCTTCCAGACGTGACACTTGGTGTTCAGGCCAAAGAGTTCAATCTTGGTTTCATCAGATCAGAGAATCTTGTTTCTCATGGTCTGAAAGTCCTTCAGGAAAACTCAGAGTGGGCTGTCATATGCCTTTTACTGAGGAGTGGCTTCCGTCTGGCCACTCTATAATAAAGGCTTGGTTGGTGGAGTGCTGCAGAGATGGTTGTCCTTCTGGATGGTTCTCTCATCTCCACAGATGAACTCTGGAGCTCTGTCAGAGTGACCATTTGAGTTTTTGGTCACCTCCCTGACCCTTCTCCCCAGATTACTCAGTTTGGCCAGGCAGCCAGCTCTTAGAAGAGTCTTGGTAGTTCCAAACTTCTTCCATTTAAGAATGGAGGCCACTGTATTCTTGGGGACCTTCAATGCTCAAGCATTTTTTGGTACCCTTCCCCAGATCTGTGCCTCGTCACAATTCTGTCTCTGAGCTCTACGGACAATTCGTTTGACCTCATGGCTTGGTTTTCGCTCTGACATGCAACTGTTGAACTTTATATAAACATGTGTATGCCTTTCCAAATCATATACAATCATTTTAACTAACCACAATTGGACTCCAATCAAGTTGTAGAAACATTTCAAGGATGATGAATGGAAACAGGATGCACCTGAGCTCAATTTCGAGTCTCATAGCAAAGGGCCTGAATACTTATTTAAATAATGGATATTATTTTTTTTATACATTTGCAAATATTTCTTAACCTGTTTTCGCTTTGTAATTATGGGGTATTGTGTGTAAACTTAATACATTTTTAGAATCAATTGTAATGTAACAAATGTGGAAAAAGTCAATGGGTCTGAATATTTTCTGAATGCACTGTATGTGGTTGTCTTACCTAGCTATCTGAATGCACTAACTGTGATATGTGGTTGTCTCAGCTAGTGCATTCATCGGGATATACTGTCTGAGTCTGTACAGCCAGTTGGGTTCTCAGTTTATTGCGCAGACAGGAACAAATATCTCTCTGGGAAAAAGCGGGGGGTGTATGTTCCATGATTAACTACTCATGGTGTGATTGTGATAACATACAGGAACTCAAATCCTTTTGTTCACCAACCTAGAATACCTCACAATCGAATGCCGACCGTATTACCTCCCAAGAGAGTTCTCTTCGGTTATAGTCACAGCTGTGTTTATTCCCCCTGTCATGTCGTTGGCCTTTTTGGGTATAGCAAGCCCATCCCCCTCTCCCTGCCTCCACCTTGTCTCCTTCAACTAGGCTGCTGTGGTCAGAGGTCGTAAATTCCTGAGAAGACCTCATGGACACACAGTTATAGAGTTGTTTTTCATGGAGATAAAGGAAATCCTTCCACCTCACAGAACTTGAGGTACGAACAAATTTCATGTTTCGGAGAAAGTGTAAAAGATCGGTGAAGAATCCACGAACTGCGAACTGGTCCGTTTATCACAACTTGGGAAGCTCATGGGAGACGGTGTGGCCACATTACCATAACGCTGTTTATATAATAGCCCCAGATATAAGGTTTACATCTAATTGTTTTATAAGATGAATGAGTGAGTATGATACAATTTACACAATTTTACAATGTGATTTTGGACTGTTTAATGAAGGAAAACTCAAAAAGGGAATTGGATTTGAACTAAATCAGAGGACCGCCCCTGAGCCCAGTTAGGGTCAGACATCCTGGGACAGCCCTTTCCTGCCATTCCGAATAAAACCCAACTTTGAGAAATTTTCACCCGACCATGTTTTTCTCCATTAGGAGGGGGACAAAGGTTGTAGACCGAGTTTACCTCAATTACGAGATGGCTAAAGGT